>NW_027189217.1:5000-305000 GCF_040958095.1 Procambarus clarkii | reverse complement strand
TACATATTCCAATCAATTTATGATAACCATTTTAGGGTTGGTTAGAATCGGTTATATATCTACGTTAGTTTTTGACTCAAATGAAAAGAACTTAACTCATACATAATGAAATGGATAGTTTTATCATTTCATAAGAAAAATACTCGAAAAACTAATAAATTCAGGAAAACTTTGCTTATTAGGCAAATCGTGCCGTGCATACTAGGCCAGCAAGTACGCTCTGTCTACTAGGTAATATATATATATATATATATATATATATATATATATATATATATATATATATATATATATATATATATATATATATGTCGTTCCTAGTAGCCAGAACGCACTTCTCGGCCTACTATTCAAGGCCCGATTTGCCTAATAAGCCAAGTTTTCCTGAATTAATATATTTTTTCTAATTTTTTTCTTATGAAATGATAAAGCTACCCATTTCATTATGTATGAGGTCAATTTTTTTTATTAGAGTTAAAAATATCGTAGATATATGACCGAACCAAACCAACCCTACCTAACCTAACCTAACCTATCTTTATAGGTTAGGTTAGGATAGGTAGCGGAAAAAGGTAGGTTAGGTTAGGTAGGTTAGGTTGCCGAAAAACAATTAATTCATGAAAACTTGGCTTATTAGGCAAATCAGGCCTTGCATAGTAGGCTGAGAAGTGCGTTCTGGCTACTAGGTACGACATATACATATATATATATATATATATATATATATATATATATATATATATATATATATATATATATATATATATATATATATATGTCGTACCTAGTAGCCAGAACTCACTTTTTGGCCTACTATGCAAGGCCCGATTTGCCTAATAAGCCAAGTTTTCCTGAATTAATATATTTTTTCTAATTTTTTTCTTATGAAATGATAAAGCTACCCATTTCATTATGTATGAGGTCAATTTTTTTTATTAGAGTTAAAATTAACGTAGATATATGACCGAACTTAACCAACCCTACCTAACCTAACCTAACCTATCTTTATTAGTTAGGTTAGGTAGGGTAGCCGAAAAAGTTAGGTTAGGTTAGGTTAGGTAGGTTAGGTAGTCGAAAGAACAATTATTTCATGAAAGCTTGGCTTATTAGGCAAATCGGGCCTTGCATAGTAGGCTGAGAAGTGCGTTCTGGCTACTAGGTACGACATATATATATATATATATATATATATATATATATATATATATATATATATATATATATATATATATATATATATATATGTCGTTCCTAGTAGCCAGAACGCACTTCTCGGCCTACTATTCAAGGCCCGATTTGCCTAATAAGCCAAGTTTTCCTGAATTAATATATTTTTTCTAATTTTTTTCTTATGAAATAATAAAGCTACCCATTTCATTATGTATGAGGTCAATTTTTTTTTATTAGAGTTAAAAATATCGTAGATATATGACCGAACCTAACCAACCCTACCTAACCTAACCTAACCTATCTTTATAGGTTTGGTTAGGATAGGTAGCGGAAAAAGGTAGGTTAGGTTAGGTAGGTTAGGTTGCCGAAAAACAATTAATTCAAGAAAACTTGGCTTATTAGGCAAATCAGGCCTTGCATAGTAGGCTGAGAAGTGCGTTCTGGGTACTAGGTACGACATATACACATATATATATATATATATATATATATATATATATATATATATATATATATATATATATATATATATATATATATATATATATATATATATATATTTATATATATATATATATTTTAATATGTTATATTTATAAATATATATGTATATTTAAATATTGATATATACCTGTGGGTCCAGGAGGCCATCTGTGTCCCCTCAGTTGGTCTCCCTTATCACAGTTTGTGTCTATGGATGTGTGTCTGTGTGTGAGTGTGTTTATCCCTGTGAGTATCCGGGTGAGTGCGAGTGCCCCTGTGAGTGTCCGTGTGCGTGTGTGTCCGGTTATACATGTGGAACCACGAGGCCATCTGTGTCCCCTCAGATGGTCTCCCTTATCACAGTCTATGGTTGTGTGTGTGTGAGTATGAGTGTCCCTGTGAGTGTTCGGGTGAGGGTGTGTGTGTGAGTGTCCGGGTTTATGTGAGGTTTGGTTCCAGGAAACATCCTCCCCCCCCCCTCCCCATATCTCCTCCCTATTCCCACCGTGGGTTCGAATCCCAGGTGATTAGACCTGCCCTAGGTCAATGGATCCAAGGTATCCATCCGTGGGCCCAACGTATTTCACCCCTTCCCCACTTTCCAAGGGCCAGGTCAATTCCAGCTATCCAGGGAACCTGTCGAAACAGAGGTAGCTACAGGAGGGGACACACAAATATTTGTGCCCTGCAGTTACACACCCGTTCCGACAGGCTCGATCGCAATCTATGCAGATGAGAACACGTTCTCTTCCGACTAGACTACGCTGGAGTCGCTGTATGTGTCAAATTTGGATCCTTTATTTATAGTTAGTATTTTTGGTGTATTAATTGATTTGTTTTAATTTTTTAATGATTTAGGTAGAGTGATTTAAGGGGTTGGGAGGGGGCGGGTTGCGTGTGTAGTGGATTGTACGAGAACGTGGTTGGTTAGTATTTATCTAGTTGTGTTCACCTAGTTGTGCTTGCGAGGGTTGAGCTCTACTCTTTCGGCCCGCCTCTCAACTGTCAATCAATCAATTATTAATAACTAATAAAAAAAATCCACACACACAGACACACACACCCAGGAAGCAGCCCGTAACAGCTGACTAACGCCCAGGTACATATTTACTGCTAGGTAATAGAGGGCATCAGAATAATAGAAACTCTGCTGATTTCCGTTTGTGCCATCACCGGGGGATCGAATGAGCTAGGATTACGAGTCGAGAGCGACGTCCACTCAGCTATAAAGCCCCCTAGTTTGTGTATTGGTGCAAAAGTTAATTTGGGAGAGGTTAAGGGAAAGGAATGATGTTTGGTGGCCTTGAAAGCTTTGGAAGGGAGGGGGTTGCCAGTTATGAAATAAAATTGTTATTTTTTTAAGATATGATATATATGCAAAAGACGTTGCGAGATATAGTAAGAAAAGTGTTTCTGACTGAGGTTAGGTACTGTGTGATTGACTTGTATGTGGGGAAAAAGAATACTTATTAGATAATTAGATAATCTTTAGAAATATTTCTTTGCAAATTAATGTGTAAAAAGCCTATGGTTATCGTACCTTAAACAAACACACGTGAGCACAGTTAGTCCACGGGATTCAGAGTGAGAGTGAACAGCGTAATAGTAACAAAAAATGTGACAATGAGGGGAAACTATGTCATTCAAACGTTAACCATATAAATTACTGTAACACTAACCGAGCGTCCACATACATATTCCAATCAATTTATGATAACCATTTTAGGGTTGGTTAGAATCGGTTATATATCTACGTTAGTTTTTGACTCAAATGAAAAGAACTTAACTCATACATAATGAAATGGATAGTTTTATCATTTCATTAGAAAAATACTCGAAAAACTAATAAATTCAGGAAAACTTTGCTTATTAGGCAAATCGTGCCTTGCATACTAGGCCAGGAAGTACGCTCTGTCTACTAGGTACGATATATATATATATATATATATATATATATATATATATATATATATATATATATATATATATATATATATATATATATATATATATATATATATATATGTCGTACCTAGTAGCCAGAACTCACTTCTCAGTCTACTATTCAAGGCTCGATTTGCCTAATAAGCCAAGTTTTCCTGAATTAATATATTTACTATAATTTTTTTAATTTGAAATGATAAAGCAACCCTTTTCTCTATGTATGAGGTCAATTTTTTTTATTGGAGTTAAAATTAACGTAGATATATGACCGAACCTAACCAACCCTACCTAACCTAACCTAACGTATATTTATAGGTAAGGTTAGGTTAGGTAGCCAAAAAAAGCTAGGTTAGGTTAGGTTAGGTAGGTTAGGTAGACGAAAAAACATTAATTCATGAAAACTTGGCTTATTAGGCAAATCGGGCCTTGAATAGTAGGCTGAGAAGTGCGTTCTGGCTATTAGGTACGACATATATATATATATATATATATATATATATATATATATATATATGTCGTACCTAGTAGCCAGAACTCACTTCTCAGCCTACTATGCAAGGCCCGATTTGCCTAATAAGCCAAGTTTTACTGAATTAATATATTTTCTCTAATTTTTTTCTTATGAAATGATAAAGCTACCCATTTCATTATGTATGAGGTCAATTTTTTTTTATTGGAGTTAAAGTTAACGTAGATATATGACCGAACCTAACCAACCCTACCTAACCTAACCTGATCTATCTTTATAGGTTAGGTTAGGTTAGGTAGCCAAAAACGTTAGGTTAGGTTAGGTTAGGTAGGTTACGTTGTCGAAAAAACATTAATTCATGAAAACTAGGCTTATTAGGCAAATCGGGCATTGCATAGTAGGCTGAGAAGTGAGTTCTGGCTACTAGGTACGACATATATATATATATATATATATATATATATATATATATATATATATATATATGTCGTACCTAGTAGCCAGAACGCACTTCTCAGCCTACTATGCAAGGCCCGATTTGCCTAATAAGCCAAGTTTTCATGAATTAATTGTTTTTCGACGACCTAACCTACCTAACCTAACCTAACCTAACTTTTTTGGCTACCTAACCTAACCTAACCTATAAAGATAGGTTAGGTTAGGTTAGGTAGGGTTGGTTAGGTTCGGTCATATATCTACGTTAATTTTAACTACAATAAAAAAAATTGACCTCATACATAATGAAATAGGTAGCTTTATCTTTTCATAAGAAAAAAATTTGAGAAAATATATTAATTCAGGAAAACTTGGCTTATTAGGCAAATTTGGCCTTGCATAGTAGGCTGACAAGTGCGTTCTGGCTACTAGGTACGACATATATATATATATATATATATATATATATATATATATATATATATATATATATATATATATATATATATATATATATATATATATATATATATATATATGTCGTTCCTAGTAGCCAGAACGCACTTCTCGGCCTACTATTCAAGGCCCGATTTGCCTAATAAGCCAAGTTTTCCTGAATTAATATATTTTTTCTAATTTTTTTCTTATGAAATGATAAAGCTACCCATTTCATTATGTATGAGGTCAATTTTTTTTTATTAGAGTTAAAAATATCGTAGATATATGACCGAACCTAACCAACCCTACCTAACCTAACCTAACCTATCTTTATAGGTTAGGTTAGGATAGGTAGCGGAAAAAGGTAGGTTAGGTTAGGTAGGTTAGTTTGCCGAAAAACAATTAATTCATGAAAACTTGGCTTATTAGGCAAATCAGGCCTTGCATAGTAGGCTGAGAAGTGCGTTCTGGCTACTAGGTACGACATATACATACATATATATATATATATATATATATATATATATATATATATATATATATATATATATATATATATATATATATATATATATATATATATATATAATATATATATATATATATATATATATATATATATATATATATTTATATATATATATTTTTTTTAATATGTTATATTTATAAATATATATGTATATTTAAATATTGATATATACCTGTGGGTCCAGGAGGCCATCTGTGTCCCCTCAGTTGGTCTCCCTTATCACAGTTTGTGTCTATGGATGTGTGTCTGTGTGTGAGTGTGTTTATCCCTGTGAGTGTCCGGGTGAGTGTGAGTGCCCCTGTGAGTGTCCGTGTGCGTGTGTGTCCGGTTATACCTGTGGATCCACGAGGCCATCTGTGTCCCCTCAGATGGTCTCCCTTATCACAGTCTATGGGTGTGTGTGTGTGAGTATGAGTGTCCCTGTGAGTGTTCGGGTGAGGGTGTGTGTGTGAGTGTCCGGGTTTATGTGAGGTTTGGTTCCAGGAAACATCCTCCCCCCCCCCCTCCCCATATCTCCTCCCTATTCCCACCGTGGGTTCGAATCCCAGGTGATTAGACCTGCCCTAGGTCAATGGATCCAAGGTATCCATCCGTGGGCCCAACGTATTTCACCCCTTCCCCACTTTCCAAGGGCCAGGTCAATTCCAGCTATCCAGGGAACCTGTCGAAACAGAGGCAGCTACAGGAGGGGACACACAAATATTTGTGCCCTGCAGTTACACACCCGTTCCGACAGGCTCGATCGCAATCTATGCAGATGAGAACACGTTCTCTTCCGACTAGACTACGCTGGAGTCGCTGTATGTGTCAAATTTGGATCCTTTATTTATAGTTAGTATTTTTGGTGTATTAATTGATTTGTTTTAATTTTTTAATGATTTAGGTAGAGTGATTTAAGGGGTTGGGAGGGGGCGGGTTGCGTGTGTAGTGGATTGTACGAGAACGTGGTTGGTTAGTATTTATCTAGTTGTGTTCACCTAGTTGTGCTTGCGAGGGTTGAGCTCTACTCTTTCGGCCCGCCTCTCAACTGTCAATCAATCAATTATTAATAACTAATAAAAAAAATCCACACACACAGACACACACACCCAGGAAGCAGCCCGTAACAGCTGACTAACGCCCAGGTACATATTTACTGCTAGGTAATAGAGGGCATCAGAATAATAGAAACTCTGCTGATTTCCGTTTGTGCCATCACCGGGGGATCGAATGAGCTAGGATTACGAGTCGAGAGCGACGTCCACTCAGCTATAAAGCCCCCTAGATTGTGTATTGGTGCAAAAGATAATTTGGGAGAGGTTAAGGGAAAGGAATGATGTTTGGTGGCCTTGAAAGCTTTGGAAGGGAGGGGGTTGCCAGTTATGAAATAAAATTGTTATTTTTTTAAGATATGATATATATGCAAAAGACGTTGCGAGATATAGTAAGAAAAGTGTTTCTGACTGAGGTTAGGTACTGTGTGATTGACTTGTATGTGGGGAAAAAGAATACTTATTAGAAAATTAGATAATCTTTAGAAATATTTCTTTGCAAATTAATGTGTAAAAAGCCTATGGTTATCGTACCTTAAACAAACACACGTGAGCACAGTTAGTCCACGGGATTCAGAGTGAGAGTTAACAGCGTAATAGTAACAAAAAATGTGACAATGAGGGGAAACTATGTCATTCAAACGTTAAGCATATAAATTACTGTAACACTAACCGAGCGTCCACATACATATTCCAATCAATTTATGATAACGATTTTAGGGTTGGTTAGAATCGGTTATATATCTACGTTAGTTTTTGACTCAAATGAAAAGAACTTAACTCATACATAATGAAATGGATAGTTTTATCATTTCATAAGAAAAATACTCGAAAAACTAATAAATTCAGGAAAACTTTGCTTATTAGGCAAATCGTGCCTTGCATACTAGGCCAGCAAGTACGCTCTGTCTACTAGGTACGATATATATATATATATATATATATATATATATATATATATATATATATATATGTCGTACCTAATAGCCAGAACGCACTTCTCAGCCTACTATTCAAGGCCCGATTTGCCTAATAAGCCAAGTTTTCGTTAATTAATGTTTTTTCGTCTACGTAACCTACCTAACCTAACCTAACCTAGCTTTTTTTGGCTACCTAACCTAACCTTACCTATAAATATAGGTTAGGTTAGGTTAGGTAGGGTTGGTTAGGTTCGGTCATATATCTACGTTAATTTTAACTCCAATGAAAAAAAATTGACCTCATACATAGAGAAAAGGGTTGCTTTATTATTTCATAAGAAAAAAATTATAGTAAATATATTAATTCAGGAAAACTTGGCTTATTAGGCAAATCGGGCCTTGAATAGTAGGCTGAGAAGTGAGTTCTGGCTACTAGGTACGACATATATATATATATATATATATATATATATATATATATATATATATCATATATATATATATATATATATATATATATATATATATATATATGTCGTACCTAGTAGCCAGAACTTACTTCTCAGCCTACTATTCAAGGCCCGATTTGCCTAATAAGCCAAGTTTTCCTGAATTAATATATTTACTATAATTTTTTTCTTATGAAATGATAAAGCAACTCTTTTCTCTATGTATGAGGTCAATTTTTTTTATTGGAGTTAAAATTAACGTAGATATATGACCGAACCTAACCAACCCTACCTAACCTAACCTAACCTATATTTATAGGTAAGGTTAGGTTAGGTAGCCAAAAAAAGCTAGGTTAGGTTAGGTTAGGTAGGTTAGGTAGACGAAAAAACATTAATTCATGAAAACTTGGCTTAGTAGGCAAATCGGGCCTTGAATAGTAGGCTGAGAAGTGCGTTCTGGCTATTAGGTACGACATATATATATATATATATATATATATATATATATATATATATATATATATATATATATATATATATATATATATATATATATATGTCGTTCCTAGTAGCCAGAACGCACTTCTCGGCCTACTATTCAAGGCCCGATTTGCCTAATAAGCCAAGTTTTCCTGAATTAATATATTTTTTCTAATTTTTTTCTTATGAAATAATAAAGCTACCCATTTCATTATGTATGAGGTCAATTTTTTTTATTAGAGTTAAAAATATCGTAGATATATGACCGAACCTAACCAACCCTACCTAACCTAACCTAACCTATCTTTATAGGTTAGGTTAGGATAGGTAGCGGAAAAAGGTAGGTTAGGTTAGGTAGGTTAGGTTGCCGAAAAACAATTAATTCATGAAAACTTGGCTTATTAGGCAAATCAGGCCATGCATAGTAAGCTGAGAAGTGCGTTCTGGCTACTAGGTACGACATATACACACATATATATGTATATATATATATATATATATATATATATATATATATATATATATATATATATATATTTATATATATATATATATATATATATATATTTTTTAATATGTTATATTTATAAATATATATGTATATTTAAATATTGATATATACCTGTGGGTCCAGGAGGCCATCTGTGTCCCCTCAGTTGGTCTCCCTTATCACAGTTTGTGTCTATGGATGTGTGTCTGTGTGTGAGTGTGTTTATCCCTGTGAGTGTCCGGGTGAGTGTGAGTGCCCCTGTGAGTGTCCGTGTGCGTGTGTGTCCGGTTATACATGTGGATCCACGAGGCCATCTGTGTCCCCTCAGATGGTCTCCCTTATCACAGTCTATGGGTGTGTGTGTGTGAGTATGAGTGTCCCTGTGAGTGTTCGGGTGAGGGTGTGTGTGTGAGTGTCCGGGTTTATGTGAGGTTTGGTTCCAGGAAACATCCTCCCCCCCCCCTCCCCATATCTCCTCCCTATTCCCACCGTGGGTTCGAATCCCAGGTGATTAGACCTGCCCTAGGTCAATGGATCCAAGGTATCCATCCGTGGGCCCAACCTATTTCACCCCTTCCCCACTTTCCAAGGGCCAGGTCAATTCCAGCTATCCAGGGAACCTGTCGAAACAGAGGCAGCTACAGGAGGGGACACACAAATATTTGTGCCCTGCAGTTACACACCCGTTCCGACAGGCTCGATCGCAATCTATGCAGATGAGAACACGTTCTCTTCCGACTAGACTACGCTGGAGTCGCTGTATGTGTCAAATTTGGATCCTTTATTTATAGTTAGTATTTTTGGTGTATTAATTGATTTGTTTTAATTTTTTAATGATTTAGGTAGAGTGATTTAAGGGGTTGGGAGGGGGCGGGTTGCGTGTGTAGTGGATTGTACGAGAACGTGGTTGGTTAGTATTTATCTAGTTGTGTTCACCTAGTTGTGCTTGCGAGGGTTGAGCTCTACTCTTTCGGCCCGCCTCTCAACTGTCAATCAATCAATTATTAATAACTAATAAAAAAAATCCACACACACAGACACACACACCCAGGAAGCAGCCCGTAACAGCTGACTAACGCCCAGGTACATATTTACTGCTAGGTAATAGAGGGCATCAGAATAATAGAAACTCTGCTGATTTCCGTTTGTGCCATCACCGGGGGATCGAATGAGCTAGGATTACGAGTCGAGAGCGACGTCCACTCAGCTATAAAGCCCCCTAGTTTGTGTATTGGTGCAAAAGTTAATTTGGGAGAGGTTAAGGGAAAGGAATGATGTTTGGTGGCCTTGAAAGCTTTGGAAGGGAGGGGGTTGCCAGTTATGAAATAAAATTGTTATTTTTTTAAGATAAGATATATATGCAAAAGACGTTGCGAGATATAGTAAGAAAAGTGTTTCTGACTGAGGTTAGGTACTGTGTGATTGACTTGTATGTGGGGAAAAAGAATACTTATTAGAAAATTAGATAATCTTTAGAAATATTTCTTTGCAAATTAATGTGTAAAAAGCCTATGGTTATCGTACCTTAAACAAACACACGTGAGCACAGTTAGTCCACGGGATTCAGAGTGAGAGTGAACAGCGTAATAGTAACAAAAAATGTGACAATGAGGGGAAACTATGTCATTCAAACGTTAACCATATAAATTACTGTAACACTAACCGAGCGTCCACATACATATTCCAATCAATTTATGATAACCATTTTAGGGTTGGTTAGAATCGGTTATATATCTACGTTAGTTTTTGACTCAAATGAAAAGAACTTAACTCATACATAATGAAATGGATAGTTTTATCATTTCATAAGAAAAATACTCGAAAAACTAATAAATTCAGGAAAACTTTGCTTATTAGGCAAATCGTGCCTTGCATACTAGGCCAGGAAGTACGCTCTGTCTACTAGGTACGATATATATATATATATATATATATATATATATATATATATATATATATATATATATATATATATATATATATATATATATATATGTCGTTCCTAGTAGCCAGAACGCACTTCTCGGCCTACTATTCAGGGCCCGATTTGCCTAATAAGCCAAGTTTTCCTGAATTAATATATTTTTTCTAATTTTTTTCTTATGAAATGATAAAGCTACCCATTTCATTATGTATGAGGTCAATTTTTTTTTATTAGAGTTAAAAATATCGTAGATATATGACCGAACCTAACCAACCCTACCTAACCTAACCTAACCTATCTTTATAGGTTAGGTTAGGATAGGTAGCGGAAAAAGGTAGGTTAGGTTAGGTAGGTTAGGTTGCCGAAAAACAATTAATTCATGAAAACTTGGCTTATTAGGCAAATCAGGCCTTGCATAGTAGGCTGAGAAGTGCGTTCTGGCTACTAGGTACGACATATACACACATATATATATATATATATATATATATATATATATATATATATATATATATATATATATATATATATTTATATATATATATATTTTTTAATATGTTATATTTATAAATATATATGTATATTTAAATATTGATATATACCTGTGGGTCCAGGAGGCCATCTGTGTCCCCTCAGTTGGTCTCCCTTATCACAGTTTGTGTCTATGGATGTGTGTCTGTGTGTGAGTGTGTTTATCCCTGTGAGTGTCCGGGTGAGTGTGAGTGCCCCTGTGAGTGTCCGTGTGCGTGTGTGTCCGGTTATACATGTGGATCCACGAGGCCATCTGTGTCCCCTCAGATGGTCTCCCTTATCACAGTCTATGGGTGTGTGTGTGTGAGTATGAGTGTCCCTGTGAGTGTTCGGGTGAGGGTGTGTGTGTGAGTGTCCGGGTTTATGTGAGGTTTGGTTCCAGGAAACATCCTCCCCCCCCCCCTCCCCATATCTCCTCCCTATTCCCACCGTGGGTTCGAATCCCAGGTGATTAGACCTGCCCTAGGTCAATGGATCCAAGGTATCCATCCGTGGGCCCAACGTATTTCACCCCTTCCCCACTTTCCAAGGGCCAGGTCAATTCCAGCTATCCAGGGAACCTGTCGAAACAGAGGCAGCTACAGGAGGGGACACACAAATATTTGTGCCCTGCAGTTACACACCCGTTCCGACAGGCTCGATCGCAATCTATGCAGATGAGAACACGTTCTCTTCCGACTAGACTACGCTGGAGTCGCTGTATGTGTCAAATTTGGATCCTTTATTTATAGTTAGTATTTTTGGTGTATTAATTGATTTGTTTTAATTTTTTAATGATTTAGGTAGAGTGATTTAAGGGGTTGGGAGGGGGCGGGTTGCGTGTGTAGTGGATTGTACGAGAACGTGGTTGGTTAGTATTTATCTAGTTGTGTTCACCTAGTTGTGCTTGCGAGGGTTGAGCTCTACTCTTTCGGCCCGCCTCTCAACTGTCAATCAATCAATTATTAATAACTAATAAAAAAAATCCACACACACAGACACACACACCCAGGAAGCAGCCCGTAACAGCTGACTAACGCCCAGGTACATATTTACTGCTAGGTAATAGAGGGCATCAGAATAATAGAAACTCTGCTGATTTCCGTTTGTGCCATCACCGGGGGATCGAATGAGCTAGGATTACGAGTCGAGAGCGACGTCCACTCAGCTATAAAGCCCCCTAGTTTGTGTATTGGTGCAAAAGATAATTTGGGAGAGGTTAAGGGAAAGGAATGATGTTTGGTGGCCTTGAAAGCTTTGGAAGGGAGGGGGTTGCCAGTTATGAAATAAAATTGTTATTTTTTTAAGATATGATATATATGCAAAAGACGTTGCGAGATATAGTAAGAAAAGTGTTTCTGACTGAGGTTAGGTACTGTGTGATTGACTTGTATGTGGGGAAAAAGAATACTTATTAGAAAATTAAATAATCTTTAGAAATATTTCTTTGCAAATTAATGTGTAAAAAGCCTATGGTTATCGTACCTTAAACAAACACACGTGAGCACAGTTAGTCCACGGGATTCAGAGTGAGAGTGAACAGCGTAATAGTAACAAAAAATGTGACAATGAGGGGAAACTATGTCATTCAAACGTTAACCATATAAATTACTGTAACACTAACCGAGCGTCCACATACATATTCCAATCAATTTATGATAACGATTTTAGGGTTGGTTAGAATCGGTTATATATCTACGTTAGTTTTTGACTCAAATGAAAAGAACTTAACTAATACATAATGAAATGGATAGTTTTATCATTTCATAAGAAAAATACTCGAAAAACTAATAAATTCAGGAAAACTTTGCTTATTAGGCAAATCGTGCCTTGCATACTAGGCCAGCAAGTACGCTCTGTCTACTAGGTACGATATATATATATATATATATATATATATATATATATATATATATATATATATATATATATATATATATATATATATATATATATGTCGTACCTAATAGCCAGAACGTACTTCTCAGCCTACTATTCAAGGCCCGATTTGCCTAATAAGCCAAGTTTTCATGAATTAATGTTTTTTCGTCTACCTAACCTACCTAACCTAACCTAACCTAGCTTTTTTTGGCTACCTAACCTAACCTTACCTATAAATATAGGTTAGGTTAGGTTAGGTAGGGTTGGTTGAGTTCGGTCATATATCTACGTTAATTTTAACTCCAATAAAATAAAATTGACCTCATACATAGAGAAAAGGGTTGCTTTATCATTTCATAAGAAAAAAATTATAGTAAATATATTAATTCAGGAAAACTTGGCTTACTAGGCAAATCTGGCCTTGAATAGTAGGCTGAGAAGTGAGTTCTGGCTACTAGGTACGACATATATATATATATATATATATATATATATGTCGTTCCTAGTAGCCAGAACGCACTTCTCGGCCTACTATTCAAGGCCCGATTTGCCTAATAAGCCAAGTTTTCCTGAATTAATATATTTTTTCTAATTTTTTTCTAATGAAATAATAAAGCTACCCATTTCATTATGTATGAGGTCAATTTTTTTTTATTAGAGTTAAAAATATCGTAGATATATGACCGAACCTAACCAACCCTACCTAACCTAACCTAACCTATCTTTATAGGTTAGGTTAGGATAGGTAGCGGAAAAAGGTAGGTTAGGTTAGGTAGGTTAGGTTGCCGAAAAACAATTAATTCATGAAAACTTGGCTTATTAGGCAAATCAGGCCTTGCATAGTAGGCTGAGAAGTGCGTTCTGGCTACTAGGTACGACATATATATATATATATATATATATATATATATATATATATATATATATATATATATATATATATATATATATATATATATATATATATATATATTTATATATATATATATTTTTTAATATGTTATATTTATAAATATATATGTATATTTAAATATTGATATATACCTGTGGGTCCAGGAGGCCATCTGTGTCCCCTCAGTTGGTCTCCCTTATCACAGTTTGTGTCTATGGATGTGTGTCAGTGTGTGAGTGTGTTTATCCCTGTGAGTGTCCGGGTGAGTGTGAGTGCCCCTGTGAGTGTCCGTGTGCGTGTGTGTCCTGTTATACCTGTGGATCCACGAGTCCATCTGTGTCCCCTCAGATGGTCTCCCTTATCACAGTCTATGGGTGTGTGTGTGTGAGTATGAGTGTCCCTGTGAGTGTTCGGGTGAGGGTGTGTGTGTGAGTGTCCGGGTTTATGTGAGGTTTGGTTCCAGGAAACATCCTCCCCCCCCCTCCCCATATCTCCTCCCTATTCCCACCGTGGGTTCGAATCCCAGGTGATTAGACCTGCCCTAGGTCAATGGATCCAAGGTATCCATCCGTGGGCCCAACGTATTTCACCCCTTTCCCACTTTCCAAGGGCCAGGTCAATTCCAGCTATCCAGGGAACCTGTCGAAACAGAGGCAGCTACAGGAGGGGACACACAAATATTTGTGCCCTGCAGTTACACACCCGTTCCGACAGGCTCGATCGCAATCTATGCAGATGAGAACACGTTCTCTTCCGACTAGACTACGCTGGAGTCGCTGTATGTGTCAAATTTGGATCCTTTATTTATAGTTAGTATTTTTGGTGTATTAATTGATTTGTTTTAATTTTTTAATGATTTAGGTAGAATGATTCAAGGGGTTGGGAGGGGGCGGGTTGCGTGTGTAGTGGATTGTACGAGAACGTGGTTGGTTAGTATTTATCTAGTTGTGTTCACCTAGTTGTGCTTGCGAGGGTTGAGCTCTACTCTTTCGGCCCGCCTCTCAACTGTCAATCAATCAATTATTAATAACTAATAAAAAAAATCCACACACACAGACACACACACCCAGGAAGCAGCCCGTAACAGCTGACTAACGCCCAGGTACATATTTACTGCTAGGTAATAGAGGGCATCAGAATAATAGAAACTCTGCTGATTTCCGTTTGTGCCATCACCGGGGGATCGAATGAGCTAGGATTACGAGTCGAGAGCGACGTCCACTCAGCTATAAAGCCCCCTAGTTTGTGTATTGGTGCAAAAGATAATTTGGGAGAGGTTAAGGGAAAGGAATGATGTTTGGTGGCCTTGAAAGCTTTGGAAGGGAGGGGGTTGCCAGTTATGAAATAAAATTGTTATTTTTTTAAGATATGATATATATGCAAAAGACGTTGCGAGATATAGTAAGAAAAGTGTTTCTGACTGAGGTTAGGTACTGTGTGATTGACTTGTATGTGGGGAAAAAGAATACTTATTAGAAAATTAGATAATCTTTAGAAATATTTCTTTGCAAATTAATGTGTAAAAAGCCTATGGTTATCGTACCTTAAACAAACACACGTGAGCACAGTTAGTCCACGGGATTCAGAGTGAGAGTGAACAGCGTAATAGTAACAAAAAATGTGACAATGAGGGGAAACTATGTCATTCAAACGTTAACCATATAAATTACTGTAACACTAACCGAGCGTCCACATACATATTCCAATCAATTTATGATAACCATTTTAGGGTTGGTTAGAATCGGTTATATATCTACGTTAGTTTTTGACTCAAATGAAAAGAACTTAACTCATACATAATGAAATGGATAGTTTTATCATTTCATAAGAAAAATACTCGAAAAACTAATAAATTCAGGAAAACTTTGCTTATTAGGCAAATCGTGCCTTGCATACTAGGCCAGGAAGTACGCTCTGTCTACTAGGTACGATATATATATATATATATATATATATATATATATATATATATATATATATATATATATATATATATATATATATATATATATATATATATATATATATATGTCGTTCCTAGTAGCCAGAACGCACTTCTCGGCCTACTATTCAAGGCCCGATTTGCCTAATAAGCCAAGTTTTCCTGAATTAATATATTTTTTCTAATTTTTTTCTTATGAAATGATAAAGCTACCCATTTCATTATGTATGAGGTCAATTTTTTTTTATTAGAGTTAAAAATATCGTAGATATATGACCGAACCTAACCAACCCTACCTAACCTAACCTAACCTATCTTTATAGCTTAGGTTAGGATAGGTAGCGGAAAAAGGTAGGTTAGGTTAGGTAGGTTAGGTTGCCGAAAAACAATTAATTCATGAAAACTTGGCTTATTAGGCAAATCAGGCCTTGCATAGTAGGCTGAGAAGTGCGTTCTGGCTACTAGGTACGACATATACACATATATATATATATATATATATATATATATATATATATATATATATATATATATATATATATATATATATATATATATATATATATATATATTTATATATATATATATATTTTTTAATATGTTATATTTATAAATATATATGTATATTTAAATATTGATATATACCTGTGGGTCCAGGAGGCCATCTGTGTCCCCTCAGTTGGTCTCCCTTATCACAGTTTGTGTCTATGGATGTGTGTCTGTGTGTGAGTGTGTTTATCCCTGTGAGTGTCCGGGTGAGTGTGAGTGCCCCTGTGAGTGTCCGTGTGCGTGTGTGTCCGGTTATACATGTGGATCCACGAGGCCATCTGTGTCCCCTCAGATGGTCTCCCTTATCACAGTCTATGGGTGTGTGTGTGTGAGTATGAGTGTCCCTGTGAGTGTTCGGGTGAGGGTGTGTGTGTGAGTGTCCGGGTTTATGTGAGGTTTGGTTCCAGGAAACATCCTCCCCCCCCCCCTCCCCATATCTCCTCCCTATTCCCACCGTGGGTTCGAATCCCAGGTGATTAGACCTGCCCTAGGTCAATGGATCCAAGGTATCCATCCGTGGGCCCAACGTATTTCACCCCTTCCCCACTTTCCAAGGGCCAGGTCAATTCCAGCTATCCAGGGAACCTGTCGAAACAGAGGCAGCTACAGGAGGGGACACACAAATATTTGTGCCCTGCAGTTACACACCCGTTCCGACAGGCTCGATCGCAATCTATGCAGATGAGAACACGTTCTCTTCCGACTAGACTACGCTGGAGTCGCTGTATGTGTCAAATTTGGATCCTTTATTTATAGTTAGTATTTTTGGTGTATTAATTGATTTGTTTTAATTTTTTAATGATTTAGGTAGAGTGATTTAAGGGGTTGGGAGGGGGCGGGTTGCGTGTGTAGTGGATTGTAACAGAACGTGGTTGGTTAGTATTTATCTAGTTGTGTTCACCTAGTTGTGCTTGCGAGGGTTGAGCTCTACTCTTTCGGCCCGCCTCTCAACTGTCAATCAATCAATTATTAATAACTAATAAAAAAAATCCACACACACAGACACACACACCCAGGAAGCAGCCCGTAACTGCTGACTAACGCCCAGGTACATATTTACTGCTAGGTAATAGAGGGCATCAGAATAATAGAAACTCTGCTGATTTCCGTTTGTGCCATCACCGGGGGATCGAATGAGCTAGGATTACGAGTCGAGAGCGACGTCCACTCAGCTATAAAGCCCCCTAGTTTGTGTATTGGTGCAAAAGATAATTTGGGAGAGGTTAAGGGAAAGGAATGATGTTTGGTGGCCTTGAAAGCTTTGGAAGGGAGGGGGTTGCCAGTTATGAAATAAAATTGTTATTTTTTTAAGATATGATATATATGCAAAAGACGTTGCGAGATATAGTAAGAAAAGTGTTTCTGACTGAGGTTAGGTACTGTGTGATTGACTTGTATGTGGGGAAAAAGAATACTTATTAGAAAATTAGATAATCTTTAGAAATATTTCTTTGCAAATTAATGTGTAAAAAGCCTATGGTTATCGTACCTTAAACAAACACACGTGAGCACAGTTAATCCACGGGATTCAGAGTGAGAGTGAACAGCGTAATAGTAACAAAAAATGTGACAATGAGGGGAAACTATGTCATTCAAACGTTAACCATATAAATTACTGTAACACTAACCGAGCGTCCACATACATATTCCAATCAATTTATGATAACGATTTTAGGGTTGGTTAGAATCGGTTATATATCTACGTTAGTTTTTGACTCAAATGAAAAGAACTTAACTAATACATAATGAAATGGATAGTTTTATCATTTCATAAGAAAAATACTCGAAAAACTAATAAATTCAGGAAAACTTTGCTTATTAGGCAAATCGTGCCTTGCATACTAGGCCAGCAAGTACGCTCTGTCTACTAGGTACGATATATATATATATATATATATATATATATATATATATATATATATGTCGTACCTAGTAGCCAGAACGCACTTCTCAGCCTACTAAGCATGGCCCGATTTGCCTAATAAGCCAAGTTTTCATGAATTAATTGTTTTTCAACTACCTAACCTACCTAACCTAACCTAACCTAACTTTTTCGGCTACCTAACCTAACCTAACCTATAAAGATAGGTTAGGTTAGGTTAGGTAGGGTTGGTTAGGTTCGGTCATATATCTACGTTAATTTTAACTACAATAAAAAAGAATTGACCTCATATATAATGAAATGGGTAGCTTTATCGTTTCATAAGAAAAAAAATTAGAGAAAATATATTAATTCAGGAAAACTTGGCTTATTAGGCAAATCGGGCCTTGCATAGTAGGCTGAGAAGTGCGTTCTGGCTACTAGGTACGACATATATATATATATATATATATGTCGTACCTAGTAGCCAGAACGCACTTCTCAGCCTACTATGCAAGGGCTGATTTGCTTAATAAGCCAAGTTTCAATGAATTAATTGTTTTTCGGCAACCTAACCTACCTAACCTAACCTAACCTAACTTTTTCGGCTACCTAACCTAACCTAACCTATAAAGATAGGTTAGGTTAGGTTAGGTAGGGTTGGTTAGGTTCGGTCATATATCTACGTTAATTTTAACTCCAATGAAATAAAATTGACCTCATACATAATGAAATGGGTAGCTTTATCATTTCATAAGAATAAAATTAGAGAAAATATATTAATTCAGGAAAACTTGGCTTGTTAGGCAAATCGGGCCTTGCATAGTAGGCTGAGAAGTGAGTTCTGGCTACTAGGTACGACATATATATATATATATATATATATATATATATATATATATATATATATATATATATATATATATATATATATATGTCGTTCCTAGTAGCCAGAACGCACTTCTCGGCCTACTATTCAAGGCCCGATTTGCCTAATAAGCCAAGTTTTCCTGAATATTATATATTTTTTCTAATTTTTTTCTTATGAAATAATAAAGCTACCCATTTCATTATGTATGAGGTCAATTTTTTTTATTAGAGTTAAAAATATCGTAGATATATGACCGAACCTAACCAACCCTACCTAACCTAACCTAACCTATCTTTATAGGTTAGGTTAGGATAGGTAGCGGAAAAAGGTAGGTAAGGTTAGGTAGGTTAGGTTGCCGAAAAACAATTAATTCATGAAAACTTGGCTTATTAGGCAAATCAGGCCTTGCATAGTAGGCTGAGAAGTGCGTTCTGGCTACTAGGTACGACATATACATATATATATATATATATATATATATATATATATATATATATATATATATATATATATATATATATATATATATATATATATATATATATATATATATATATATATATATATATATATATATATATATATATATATATATATATATATATTTATATATATATATATTTTTTAATATGTTATATTTATAAATATATATGTATATTTAAATATTGATATATACCTGTGGGTCCAGGAGGCCATCTGTGTCCCCTCAGTTGGTCTCCCTTATCACAGTTTGTGTCTATGGATGTGTGTCAGTGTGTGAGTGTGTTTATCCCTGTGAGTGTCCGGGTGAGTGTGAGTGCCCCTGTGAGTGTCCGTGTGCGTGTGTGTCCGGTTATACCTGTGGATCCACGAGGCCATCTGTGTCCCCTCAGATGGTCTCCCTTATCACAGTCTATGGGTGTGTGTGTGTGAGTATGAGTGTCCCTGTGAGTGTTCGGGTGAGGGTGTGTGTGTGAGTGTCCGGGTTTATGTGAGGTTTGTTTCCAGGAAACATCCTCCCCCCCCCTCCCCATATCTCCTCCCTATTCCCACCGTGGGTTCGAATCCCAGGTGATTAGACCTGCCCTAGGTCAATGGATCCAAGGTATCCATCCGTGGGCCCAACGTATTTCACCCCTTTCCCACTTTCCAAGGGCCAGGTCAATTCCAGCTATCCAGGGAACCTGTCGAAACAGAGGCAGCTACAGGAGGGGACACACAAATATTTGTGCCCTGCAGTTACACACCCGTTCCGACAGGCTCGATCGCAATCTATGCAGACGAGAACACGTTCTCTTCCGACTAGACTACGCTGGAGTCGCTGTATGTGTCAAATTTGGATCCTTTATTTATAGTTAGTATTTTTGGTGTATTAATTGATTTGTTTTAATTTTTTAATGATTTAGGTAGAATGATTTAAGGGGTTGGGAGGGGGCGGGTTGCGTGTGTAGTGGATTGTACGAGAACGTGGTTGGTTAGTATTTATCTAGTTGTGTTCACCTAGTTGTGCTTGCGAGGGTTGAGCTCTACTCTTTCGGCCCGCCTCTCAACTGTCAATCAATCAATTATTAATAACTAATAAAAAAAATCCACACACACAGACACACACACCCTGGAAGCAGCCCGTAACAGCTGACTAACGCCCAGGTACATATTTACTGCTAGGTAATAGAGGGCATCAGAATAATAGAAACTCTGCTGATTTCCGTTTGTGCCATCACCGGGGGATCGAATGAGCTAGGATTACGAGTCGAGAGCGACGTCCACTCAGCTATAAAGCCCCCTAGTTTGTGTATTGGTGCAAAAGATAATTTGGGAGAGGTTAAGGGAAAGGAATGATGTTTGGTGGCCTTGAAAGCTTTGGAAGGGAGGGGGTTGCCAGTTATGAAATAAAATTGTTATTTTTTTAAGATATGATATATATGCAAAAGACGTTGCGAGATATAGTAAGAAAAGTGTTTCTGACTGAGGTTAGGTACTGTGTGATTGACTTGTATGTGGGGAAAAAGAATACTTATTAGAAAATTAGATAATCTTTAGAAATATTTCTTTGCAAATTAATGTGTAAAAAGCCTATGGTTATCGTACCTTAAACAAACACACGTGAGCACAGTTAGTCCACGGGATTCAGAGTGAGAGTGAACAGCGTAATAGTAACAAAAAATGTGACAATGAGGGGAAACTATGTCATTCAAACGTTAACCATATAAATTACTGTAACACTAACCGAGCGTCCACATACATATTCCAATCAATTTATGATAACCATTTTAGGGTTGGTTAGAATCGGTTATATATCTACGTTAGTTTTTGACTCAAAAGAAAAGAACTTAACTCATACATAATGAAATGGATAGTTTTATCATTTCATAAGAAAAATACTCGAAAAACTAATAAATTCAGGAAAACTTTGCTTATTAGGCAAATCGTGCCTTGCATACTAGGCCAGGAAGTACGCTCTGTCTACTAGGTACGATATATATATATATATATATATATATATATATATATATATATATATATATATATATATATATATATATATATATATATATATATGTCGTACCTAATAGCCAGAACGCACTTCTCAGCCTACTATTCAAGGCCCGATTTGCCTAATAAGCCAAGTTTTCATGAATTAATGTTTTTTCGTCTACCTAACCTACCTAACCTAACCTAACCTAGCTTTTTTTGGCTACCTAACCTAACCTTACCTATAAATATAGGTTAGGTTAGGTTAGGTTAGGTTCGGTCATATATCTACGTTAATTTTAACTCCAATACAAAAAAAATTGACCTCATACAAAGAGAAAAGGGTTGCTTTATCATTTCATAAGAAAAAAATTATAGTAAATATAATAATTCAGGAAAACTTGGCTTATTAGGCAAATCGGGTCTTGAATAGTAGGCTGAGAAGTGAGTTCTGGCTACTAGGTACGACATATATATATATATATATATATATATATATATATATATATATATATATATATATATATATATATGTCGTTCCTAGTAGCCAGAACGCACTTCTCGGCCTACTATTCAAGGCCCGATTTGCCTAATAAGCCAAGTTTTCCTGAATTAATATATTTTTTCTAATTTTTTTCTTATGAAATGATAAAGCTACCCATTTCATTATGTATGAGGTCAATTTTTTTTTATTAGAGTTAAAAATATCGTAGATATATGACCGAACCTAACCAACCCTACCTAACCTAACCTAACCTATCTTTATAGGTTAGGTTAGGATAGGTAGCGGAAAAAGGTAGGTTAGGTTAGGTAGGTTAGGTTGCCGAAAAACAATTAATTCATGAAAACTTGGCTTATTAGGCAAATCAGGCCTTGCATAGTAGGCTGAGAAGTGCGTTCTGGCTACTAGGCACGACATATACACACACACACATATATATATATATATATATATATATATATATATATATATATATATATATATATATATATATATATATATATATATATTTATATATATATATATTTTTTAATATGTTATATTTATAAATATATATGTATATTTAAATATTGATATATACCTGTGGGTCCAGGAGGCCATCTGTGTCCCCTCAGTTGGTCTCCCTTATCACAGTTTGTGTCTATGGATGTGTGTCTGTGTGTGAGTGTGTTTATCCCTGTGAGTGTCCGGGTGAGTGTGAGTGCCCCTGTGAGTGTCCGTGTGCGTGTGTGTCCGGTTATACATGTGGATCCACGAGGCCATCTGTGTCCCCTCAGATGGTCTCCCTTATCACAGTCTATGGGTGTGTGTGTGTGAGTATGAGTGTCCCTGTGAGTGTTCGGGTGAGGGTGTGTGTGTGTGTCCGGGTTTATGTGAGGTTTGGTTCCAGGAAACATCCTCCCCCCCCCCCTCCCCATATCTCCTCCCTAATCCCACCGTGGGTTCGAATCCCAGGTGATTAGACCTGCCCTAGGTCAATGGATCCAAGGTATCCATCCGTGGGCCCAACGTATTTCACCCCTTCCCCACTTTCCAAGGGCCAGGTCAATTCCAGCTATCCAGGGAACCTGTCGAAACAGAGGCAGCTACAGGAGGGGACACACAAATATTTGTGCCCTGCAGTTACACACCCGTTCCGACAGGCTCGATCGCAATCTATGCAGATGAGAACACGTTCTCTTCCGACTAGACTACGCTGGAGTCGCTGTATGTGTCAAATTTGGATCCTTTATTTATAGTTAGTATTTTTGGTGTATTAATTGATTTGTTTTAATTTTTTAATGATTTAGGTAGAGTGATTTAAGGGGTTGGGAGGGGGCGGGTTGCGTGTGTAGTGGATTGTACGAGAACGTGGTTGGTTAGTATTTATCTAGTTGTGTTCACCTAGTTGTGCTTGCGAGGGTTGAGCTCTACTCTTTCGGCCCGCCTCTCAACTGTCAATCAATCAATTATTAATAACTAATAAAAAAAATCCACACACACAGACACACACACCCAGGAAGCAGCCCGTAACAGCTGACTAACGCCCAGGTACATATTTACTGCTAGGTAATAGAGGGCATCAGAGTAATAGAAACTCTGCTGATTTCCGTTTGTGCCATCACCGGGGGATCGAATGAGCTAGGATTACGAGTCGAGAGCGACGTCCACTCAGCTATAAAGCCCCCTAGTTTGTGTGTTGGTGCAAAAGATAATTTGGGAGAGGTTAAGGGAAAGGAATGATGTTTGGTGGCCTTGAAAGCTTTGGAAGGGAGGGGGTTGCCAGTTATGAAATAAAATTGTTATTTTTTTAAGATATGATATATATGCAAAAGACGTTGCGAGATATAGTAAGAAAAGTGTTTCTGACTGAGGTTAGGTACTGTGTGATTGACTTGTATGTGGGGAAAAAGAATACTTATTAGAAAATTAGATAATCTTTAGAAATATTTCTTTGCAAATTAATGTGTAAAAAGCCTATGGTTATCGTACCTTAAACAAACACACGTGAGCACAGTTAGTCCACGGGATTCAGAGTGAGAGTGAACAGCGTAATAGTAACAAAAAATGTGACAATGAGGGGAAACTATGTCATTCAAACGTTAACCATATAAATTATTGTAACACTAACCGAGCGTCCACATACATATTCCAATCAATTTATGATAACCATTTTAGGGTTGGTTAGAATCGGTTATATATCTACGTTAGTTTTTGACTCAAATGAAAAGAACTTAACTCATACATAATGAAATGGATAGTTTTATCATTTCATAAGAAAAATACTCGAAAAACTAATAAATTCAGGAAAACTTTGCTTATTAGGCAAATCGTGCCTTGCATACTAGCCAGGAAGTACGCTCTATCTACTAGGTACCATATATATATATATGTCGTACCTAGTAGCCAGAACTCACTTCTCAGCCTACTATTCAAGGCCCGATTTGCCTAATAAGCCAAGTTTTCCTGAATTAATATATTTACTATAATTTTTTTCTTATGAAATGATAAAGCAACCCTTTTCTCTATGTATGAGGTCAATTTTTTTTTATTGGAGTTAAAATTAACGTAGATATATGACCGAACCTAACCAACCCTACCTAACCTAACCTAACCTAAATAAATATGTAAGGTTAGGTTAGGTAGCCAAAAAAAGCTAAGTTAGGTTAGGTTAGGTAGGTTAGGTAGACGAAAAAACATTAATTCATGAAAACTTGGCTTATTAGGCAAATCGGGCCTTGAATAGTAGGCTGAGAAGTGCGTTCTGGCTATTAGGTACGACATATATATATATATATATATATATATATATATATATGTGTCGTTCCTAGTAGCCAGAACGCACTTCTCGGCCTACTATTCAAGGCCCGATTTGCCTAATAAGCCAAGTTTTCCTGAATTAATATATTTTTTCTAATTTTTTTCTTATGAAATGATAAAGCTACCCATTTCATTATGTATGAGGTCAATTTTTTTTTATTAGAGTTAAAAATATCGTAGATATATGACCGAACCTAACCAACCCTACCTAACCTAACCTAACCTATCTTTATAGGTTAGGTTAGGATAGGTAGAGGAAAAAGGTAGGTTAGGTTAGGTAGGTTAGGTTGCCGAAAAACAATTAATTCATGAAAACTTGGCTTATTAGGCAAATCAGGCCTTGCATAGTAGGCTGAGAAGTGCGTTCTGGCTACTAGGTACGACATATACATATATATATATATATATATATATATATATATATATATATATATATATATATATATATATATATATATATATATATATATATTTATATATATATATTTTTTATAATATGTTATATTTATAAATATATATGTATATTTAAATATTGATATATACCTGTGGGTCCAGGAGGCCATCTGTGTCCCCTCAGTTGGTCTCCCTTATCACAGTTTGTGTCTATGGATGTGTGTCTGTGTGTGAGTGTGTTTATCCCTGTGAGTGTCCGGGTGAGTGTGAGTGCCCCTGTGAGTGTCCGTGTGCGTGTGTGTCCGGTTATACCTGTGGATCCACGAGGCCATCTGTGTCCCCTCAGATGGTCTCCCTTATCACAGTCTATGGGTGTGTGTGTGTGAGTATGAGTGTCCCTGTGAGTGTTCGGGTGAGGGTGTGTGTGTGAGTGTCCGGGTTTATGTGAGGTTTGGTTCCAGGAAACATCCTCCCCCCCCCTCCCCATATCTCCTCCCTATTCCCACCGTGGGTTCGAATCCCAGGTGATTAGACCTGCCCTACGTCAATGGATCCAAGGTATCCATCCGTGGGCTCAACGTATTTCACCCCTTCCCCACTTTCCAAGGGCCAGGTCAATTCCAGCTATCCAGGGAACCTGTCGAAACAGAGGCAGCTACAGGATGGGACACACAAATATTTGTGCCCTGCAGTTACACACCCGTTCCGACAGGCTCGATCGCAATCTATGCAGATGAGAACACGTTCTCTTCCGACTAGACTACGCTGGAGTCGCTGTATGTGTCAAATTTGGATCCTTTATTTATAGTTAGTATTTTTGGTGTATTAATTGATTTGTTTTAATTTTTTAATGATTTAGGTAGAGTGATTTAAGGGGTTGGGAGGGGGCGGGTTGCGTGTGTAGTGGATTGTACGAGAACGTGGTTGGTTAGTATTTATCTAGTTGTGTTCACCTAGTTGTGCTTGCGAGGGTTGAGCTCTACTCTTTCGGCCCGCCTCTCAACTGTCAATCAATCAATTATTAATAACTAATAAAAAAAATCCACACACACAGACACACACACCCAAGAAGCAGCCCGTAACAGCTGACTAACGCCCAGGTACATATTTACTGCTAGGTAATAGAGGGCATCAGAATAATAGAAACTCTGCTGATTTCCGTTTGTGCCATCACCGGGGGATCGAATGAGCTAGTATTACGAGTCGAGAGCGACGTCCACTCAGCTATAAAGCCCCCTAGTTTGTGTATTGGTGCAAAAGATAATTTGGGAGAGGTTAAGGGAAAGGAATGATGTTTGGTGGCCTTGAAAGCTTTGGAAGGGAGGGGGTTGCCAGTTATGAAATAAAATTGTTATTTTTTTAAGATATGATATATATGCAAAAGACGTTGCGAGATATAGTAAGAAAAGTGTTTCTGACTGAGGTTAGGTACTGTGTGATTGACTTGTATGTGGGGAAAAAGAATACTTATTAGAAAATTAGATAATCTTTAGAAATATTTCTTTGCAAATTAATGTGTAAAAAGCCTATGGTTATCGTACCTTAAACAAACACACGTGAGCACAGTTAGTCCACGGGATTCAGAGTGAGAGTGAACAGCGTAATAGTAACAAAAAATGTGACAATGAGGGGAAACTATGTCATTCAAACGTTAACCATATAAATTATTGTAACACTAACCGAGCGTCCACATACATATTCCAATCAATTTATGATAACCATTTTAGGGTTGGTTAGAATCGGTTATATATCTACGTTAGTTTTTGACTCAAATGAAAAGAACTTAACTCATACATAATGAAATGGATAGTTTTATCATTTCATAAGAAAAATACTCGAAAAACTAATAAATTCAGGAAAACTTTGCTTATTAGGCAAATCGTGCCTTGCATACTAGCCAGGAAGTACGCTCTATCTACTAGGTACCATATATATATATATGTCGTACCTAGTAGCCAGAACTCACTTCTCAGCCTACTATTCAAGGCCCGATTTGCCTAATAAGCCAAGTTTTCCTGAATTAATATATTTACTATAATTTTTTTCTTATGAAATGATAAAGCAACCCTTTTCTCTATGTATGAGGTCAATTTTTTTTTATTGGAGTTAAAATTAACGTAGATATATGACCGAACCTAACCAACCCTACCTAACCTAACCTAACCTAAATAAATATGTAAGGTTAGGTTAGGTAGCCAAAAAAAGCTAAGTTAGGTTAGGTTAGGTAGGTTAGGTAGACGAAAAAACATTAATTCATGAAAACTTGGCTTATTAGGCAAATCGGGCCTTGAATAGTAGGCTGAGAAGTGCGTTCTGGCTATTAGGTACGACATATATATATATATATATATATATATATATATATATATATGTGTCGTTCCTAGTAGCCAGAACGCACTTCTCGGCCTACTATTCAAGGCCCGATTTGCCTAATAAGCCAAGTTTTCCTGAATTAATATATTTTTTCTAATTTTTTTCTTATGAAATGATAAAGCTACCCATTTCATTATGTATGAGGTCAATTTTTTTTTATTAGAGTTAAAAATATCGTAGATATATGACCGAACCTAACCAACCCTACCTAACCTAACCTAACCTATCTTTATAGGTTAGGTTAGGATAGGTAGAGGAAAAAGGTAGGTTAGGTTAGGTAGGTTAGGTTGCCGAAAAACAATTAATTCATGAAAACTTGGCTTATTAGGCAAATCAGGCCTTGCATAGTAGGCTGAGAAGTGCGTTCTGGCTACTAGGTACGACATATACATATATATATATATATATATATATATATATATATATATATATATATATATATATATATATATATATATATATATATATATATATATATATTTATATATATATATTTTTTATAATATGTTATATTTATAAATATATATGTATATTTAAATATTGATATATACCTGTGGGTCCAGGAGGCCATCTGTGTCCCCTCAGTTGGTCTCCCTTATCACAGTTTGTGTCTATGGATGTGTGTCTGTGTGTGAGTGTGTTTATCCCTGTGAGTGTCCGGGTGAGTGTGAGTGCCCCTGTGAGTGTCCGTGTGCGTGTGTGTCCGGTTATACCTGTGGATCCACGAGGCCATCTGTGTCCCCTCAGATGGTCTCCCTTATCACAGTCTATGGGTGTGTGTGTGTGAGTATGAGTGTCCCTGTGAGTGTTCGGGTGAGGGTGTGTGTGTGAGTGTCCGGGTTTATGTGAGGTTTGGTTCCAGGAAACATCCTCCCCCCCCCTCCCCATATCTCCTCCCTATTCCCACCGTGGGTTCGAATCCCAGGTGATTAGACCTGCCCTACGTCAATGGATCCAAGGTATCCATCCGTGGGCTCAACGTATTTCACCCCTTCCCCACTTTCCAAGGGCCAGGTCAATTCCAGCTATCCAGGGAACCTGTCGAAACAGAGGCAGCTACAGGATGGGACACACAAATATTTGTGCCCTGCAGTTACACACCCGTTCCGACAGGCTCGATCGCAATCTATGCAGATGAGAACACGTTCTCTTCCGACTAGACTACGCTGGAGTCGCTGTATGTGTCAAATTTGGATCCTTTATTTATAGTTAGTATTTTTGGTGTATTAATTGATTTGTTTTAATTTTTTAATGATTTAGGTAGAGTGATTTAAGGGGTTGGGAGGGGGCGGGTTGCGTGTGTAGTGGATTGTACGAGAACGTGGTTGGTTAGTATTTATCTAGTTGTGTTCACCTAGTTGTGCTTGCGAGGGTTGAGCTCTACTCTTTCGGCCCGCCTCTCAACTGTCAATCAATCAATTATTAATAACTAATAAAAAAAATCCACACACACAGACACACACACCCAAGAAGCAGCCCGTAACAGCTGACTAACGCCCAGGTACATATTTACTGCTAGGTAATAGAGGGCATCAGAATAATAGAAACTCTGCTGATTTCCGTTTGTGCCATCACCGGGGGATCGAATGAGCTAGTATTACGAGTCGAGAGCGACGTCCACTCAGCTATAAAGCCCCCTAGTTTGTGTATTGGTGCAAAAGATAATTTGGGAGAGGTTAAGGGAAAGGAATGATGTTTGGTGGCCTTGAAAGCTTTGGAAGGGAGGGGGTTGCCAGTTATGAAATAAAATTGTTATTTTTTTAAGATATGATATATATGCAAAAGACGTTGCGAGATATAGTAAGAAAAGTGTTTCTGACTGAGGTTAGGTACTGTGTGATTGACTTGTATGTGGGGAAAAAGAATACTTATTAGAAAATTAGATAATCTTTAGAAATATTTCTTTGCAAATTAATGTGTAAAAAGCCTATGGTTATCGTACCTTAAACAAACACACGTGAGCACAGTTAGTCCACGGGATTCAGAGTGAGAGTGAACAGCGTAATAGTAACAAAAAATGTGACAATGAGGGGAAACTATGTCATTCAAACGTTAACCATATAAATTATTGTAACACTAACCGAGCGTCCACATACATATTCCAATTAATTTATGATAACCATTTTAGGGTTGGTTAGAATCGGTTATATATCTACGTTAGTTTTTGACTCAAATGAAAAGAACTTAACTCATACATAATGAAATGGATAGTTTTATCATTTCATAAGAAAAATACTCGAAAAACGAATAAATTCAGGAAAACTTTGCTTATTCGGCAAATCGTGCCTTGCATACTAGGCCAGGAAGTACGCTCTGTCTACTAGGTACGATATATATATATATATATATATATATATATATATATATATATATATATATATATATATATATATATATATATATATATATATATATATATATATATATATATATATATATATATATATATATATATATATATGTCGTTCCTAGTAGCCAGAACGCACTTCTCGGCCTTCTATTCAAAGCCCGATTTGCCTAATAAGCCAAGTTTTCCTGAATTAATATATTTTTTCTAATTTTTTTCTTATGAAATGATAAAGCTACCCATTTCATTATGTATGAGGTCAATTTTTTTTTATTAGAGTTAAAAATATCGTAGATATATGACCGAACCTAACCAACCCTACCTAACCTAACCTAACCTATCTTTATAGGTTAGGTTAGGATAGGTAGCGGAAAAAGGTAGGTTAGGTTAGGTAGGTTAGGTTGCCGAAAAACAATTAATTCATGAAAACTTGGCTTATTAGGCAAATCGGGCATTGCATAGTAGGCTGAGAAGTGCGTTCTGGCTACTAGGTACGACATATACATATATATATATATATATATATATATATATATATATATATATATATATATATATATATATATATGTCGTACCTAATAGCCAGAACGCACTTCTCAGCCTACTATTCAAGGCCCGATTTGCCTAATAAGCCAAGTTTTCATGAATTAATGTTTTTTCGTCTACCTAACCTACCTAACCTATCCTAACCTAGCTTTTTTTTGCTACCTAACCTAACCTTACCTATAAATATAGGTTAGGTTAGGTTAGGTAGGGTTGGTTAGGTTCGGTCATATATCTACGTTAATTTTAACTCCAATAAAAAAAAATGACCTCATACATAGAGAAAAGGGTTGCTTTATCATTTCATAAGAAAAAAATTATAGTAAATATATTAATTCAGGAAAACTTGGCTTATTAGGCAAATCGGGCCTTGAATAGTAGGCTGAGAAGTGAGTTCTGGCTACTAGGTACGACATATATATATATATATATATATATATATATATATATATATATATATATATATATATATATATATATATATATATGTCGTACCTAGTAGCCAGAACTCACTTCTCAGCCTACTATGCAAGGCCCGATTTGCCTAATAAGCCAAGTTTTCCTGAATTAATATATTTTCTATAATTTTTTTCTTATGAAATGATAAAGCTGCCCTTTTCACTATGTCTGAGGTCAATTTTTTTTTATTGGAGGTAAAATTAACGTAGATATATGACCGAACCTAACCAACCCTACCTAACCTAACCTAACCTATCTTTATAGGTAAGGTTAGGTTAGGTAGCCAAAAAAAGCTAGGTTAGGTTAGGTTAGGTAGGTTAGGTAGACGAAAAAACATTAATTCATGAAAACTTGGCTTATTAGGCAAATCGGGCCTTGCATAGTAGGCTGAGAAGTGAGTTCTGGCTACTAGGTACGACATATATATATATATATATATATATATATATATATATATATATATATATATATATATATATATATATATATATATATATATATATATATATATATATATATATATATATATATATATATATATGTATATATATATATATATATATATATATATTTATATATATATATTTTTTTTAATATGTTATATTTATAAATATATATGTATATTTAAATATTGATATATACCTGTGGGTCCAGGAGGCCATCTGTGTCCCCTCAGTTGGTCTCCCTTATCACAGTTTGTGTCTATGGATGTGTGTCTGTGTGTGAGTGTGTTTATCCCTGTGAGTGTCCGGGTGAGTGTGAGTGCCCCTGTGAGTGTCCGTGTGCGTGTGTGTCCGGTTATACCTGTGGATCCACGAGGCCATCTGTGTCCCCTCAGATGGTCTCCCTTATCACAGTCTACGGGTGTGTGTGTGTGAGTATGAGTGTCCCTGTGAGTGTTCGGGTGAGGGTGTGTGTGTGAGTGTCCGGGTTTATGTGAGGTTTGGTTCCAGGAAACATCCTCCCCCCCCCTCCCCATATCTCCTCCCTATTCCCACCGTGGGTTCGAATCCCAGGTGATTAGACCTGCCCTAGGTCAATGGATCCAAGGTATCCATCCGTGGGCCCAACGTATTTCACCCCTTCCCCACTTTCCAAGGGCCAGGTCAATTCCAGCTATCCAGGGAACCTGTCGAAACAGAGGCAGCTACAGGAGGGGACACACAAATATTTGTGCCCTGCAGTTACACACCCGTTCCGACAGGCTCGATCGCAATCTATGCAGATGAGAACACGTTCTCTTCCGACTAGACTACGCTGGAGTCGCTGTATGTGTCAAATTTGGATCCTTTATTTATAGTTAGTATTTTTGGTGTATTAATTGATTTGTTTTAATTTTTTAATGATTTAGGTAGAGTGATTTAAGGGGTTGGGAGGGGGCGGGTTGCGTGTGTAGTGGATTGTACGAGAACGTGGTTGGTTAGTATTTATCTAGTTGTGTTCACCTAGTTGTGCTTGCGAGGGTTGAGCTCTACTCTTTCGGCCCGCCTCTCAACTGTCAATCAATCAATTATTAATAACTAATAAAAAAAATCCACACACACAGACACACACACCCAGGAAGCAGCCCGTAACAGCTGACTAACGCCCAGGTACATATTTACTGCTAGGTAATAGAGGGCATCAGAATAATAGAAACTCTGCTGATTTCCGTTTGTGCCATCACCGGGGGATCGAATGAGCTAGGATTACGAGTCGAGAGCGACGTCCACTCAGCTATAAAGCCCCCTAGTTTGTGTATTGGTGCAAAAGATAATTTGGGAGAGGTTAAGGGAAAGGAATGATGTTTGGTGGCCTTGAAAGCTTTGGAAGGGAGGGGGTTGCCAGTTATGAAATAAAATTGTTATTTTTTTAAGATATGATATATATGCAAAAGACGTTGCGAGATATAGTAAGAAAAGTGTTTCTGACTGAGGTTAGGTACTGTGTGATTGACTTGTATGTGGGGAAAAAGAATACTTATTAGAAAATTAGATAATCTTTAGAAATATTTCTTTGCAAATTAATGTGTAAAAAGCCTATGGTTATCGTACCTTAAACAAACACACGTGAGCACAGTTAGTCCACGGGATTCAGAGTGAGAGTGAACAGCGTAATAGTAACAAAAAATGTGACAATGAGGGGAAACTATGTCATTCAAACGTTAACCATATAAATTACTGTAACACTAACCGAGCGTCCACATACATATTCCAATCAATTTATGATAACCATTTTAGGGTTGGTTAGAATCGGTTATATATCTACGTTAGTTTTTGACTCAAATGAAAAGAACTTAACTCATACATAATGAAATGGATAGTTTTATCATTTCATAAAAAAAATACTCGAAAAACTAATAAATTCAGGAAAACTTTGCTTATTAGGCAAATCGTGCCTTGCATACTAGGCCAGGAAGTACGCTCTGTCTACTAGGTACGATATATATATATATATATATATATGTCGTACCTAGTAGCCAGAACTCACTTCTCAGCCTACTATTCAAGGCCCGATTTGCCTAATAAGCCAAGTTTTCCTGAATTAATATATTTACTATAATTTTTTTCTTATGAAATGATAAAGCAACCCTTTTCTCTATGTATGAGGTCAATTTTTTTTTATTGGAGTTAAAATTAACGTAGATATATGACCGAACCTAACCAACCCTACCTAACCTAACCTAACCTATATTTATAGGTAAGGTTAGGTTAGGTAGCCAAAAAAAGCTAGGTTAGGTTAGGTTAGGTAGGTTAGGTAGACGAAAAAACATTAATTCATGAAAACTTGGCTTATTAGGCAAATCGGGCCTTGAATAGTAGGCTGAGAAGTGCGTTCTGGCTATTAGGTACGACATATATATATATATATATATATATATATATATATGTCGTACCAAGTAGCCAGAACTCATTTCTCAGCCTACTATTCAAGGCCCGATTTGCCTAATAAGCCAAGTTTTCCTGAATTAATATATTTACTATAATTTTTTTCTTATGAAATGATAAAGCAACCCTTTTCTCTGTGTATGAGGTCAATTTTTTTTTATTGGAGTTAAAATTAACGTAGATATATGACCGAACCTAACCAACCCTACCTAACCTAACCTAACCTATATTTATAGGTAAGGTTAGGTTAGGTAGCCAAAAAAAGCTAGGTTAGGTTAGGTTAGGTAGGTTAGGTAGACGAAAAAACATTAATTCATGAAAACTTGGCTTATTAGGCAAATCGGGCCTTGAATAGTAGGCTGAGAAGTGCGTTCTGGCTATTAGGTACGACATATATATATATATATATATATATATATATATATATATATATATATATATGTGTCGTTCCTAGTAGCCAGAACGCACTTCTCGGCCTACTATTCAAGGCCCGATTTGCCTAATAAGCCAAGTTTTCCTGAATTAATATATTTTTTCTAATTTTTTTCTTATGAAATGATAAAGCTACCCATTTCATTATGTATGAGGTCAATTTTTTTTATTAGAGTTAAAAATATCGTAGATATATGACCGAACCTAACCAACCCTACCTAACCTAACCTAACCTATCTTTATAGGTTAGGTTAGGATAGGTAGAGGAAAAAGGTAGGTTAGGTTAGGTAGGTTAGGTTGCCGAAAAACAATTAATTCATGAAAACTTGGTTTATTAGGCAAATCAGGCCTTGCATAGTTGGCTGAGAAGTGCGTTCTGGCTACTAGGTACGACATATACATATATATATATATATATATATATATATATATATATATATATATATATATATATATATATTTATATATATATATTTTTTATAATATGTTATATTTATAAATATATATGTATATTTAAATATTGATATATACCTGTGGGTCCAGGAGGCCATCTGTGTCCCCTCAGTTGGTCTCCCTTATCACAGTTTGTGTCTATGGATGTGTGTCTGTGTGTGAGTGTGTTTATCCCTGTGAGTGTCCGGGTGAGTGTGAGTGCCCCTGTGAGTGTCCGTGTGCGTGTGTGTCCGGTTATACCTGTGGATCCACGAGGCCATCTGTGTCCTCTCAGATGGTCTCCCTTATCACAGTCTATGGGTGTGTGTGTGTGAGTATGAGTGTCCCTGTGAGTGTTCGGGTGAGGGTGTGTGTGTGAGTGTCCGGGTTTATGTGAGGTTTGGTTCCAGGAAACATCCTCCCCCCCCCCTCCCCATATCTCCTCCCTATTCCCACCGTGGGTTCGAATCCCAGGTGATTAGACCTGCCCTACTTCAATGGATCCAAGGTATCCATCCGTGGGCTCAACGTATTTCACCCCTTCCCCACTTTCCAAGGGCCAGGTCAATTCCAGCTATCCAGGGAACCTGTCGAAACAGAGGCAGCTACAGGAGGGGACACACAAATATTTGTGCCCTGCAGTTACACACCCGTTCCGACAGGCTCGATCGCAATCTATGCAGATGAGAACACGTTCTCTTCCGACTAGACTACGCTGGAGTCGCTGTATGTGTCAAATTTGGATCCTTTATTTATAGTTAGTATTTTTGGTGTATTAATTGATTTGTTTTAATTTTTTAATGATTTAGGTAGAGTGATTTAAGGGGTTGGGAGGGGGCGGGTTGCGTGTGTAGTGGATTGTACGAGAACGTGGTTGGTTAGTATTTATCTAGTTGTGTTCACCTAGTTGTGCTTGCGAGGGTTGAGCTCTACTCTTTCGGCCCGCCTCTCAACTGTCAATCAATCAATTATTAATAACTAATAAAAAAAATCCACACACACAGACACACACACCCAGGAAGCAGCCCGTAACAGCTGACTAACGCCCAGGTACATATTTACTGCTAGGTAATAGAGGGCATCAGAATAATAGAAACTCTGCTGATTTCCGTTTGTGCCATCACCGGGGGATCGAATGAGCTAGGATTACGAGTCGAGAGCGACGTCCACTCAGCTATAAAGCCCCCTAGTTTGTGTATTGGTGCAAAAGATAATTTGGGAGAGGTTAAGGGAAAGGAATGATGTTTGGTGGCCTTGAAAGCTTTGGAAGGGAGAGGGTTGCCAGTTATGAAATAAAATTGTTATTTTTTTAAGATATGATATATATGCAAAAGACGTTGCGAGATATAGTAAGAAAAGTGTTTCTGACTGAGGTTAGGTACTGTGTGATTGACTTGTATGTGGGGAAAAAGAATACTTATTAGAAAATTAGATAATCTTTAGAAATATTTCTTTGCAAATTAATGTGTAAAAAGCCTATGGTTATCGTACCTTAAACAAACACACGTGAGCACAGTTAGTCCACGGGATTCAGAGTGAGAGTGAACAGCGTAATAGTAACAAAAAATGTGACAATGAGGGGAAACTATGTCATTCAAACGTTAACCATATAAATTACTGTAACACTAACCGAGCGTCCACATACATATTCCAATCAATTTATGATAACCATTTTAGGGTTGGTTAGAATCGGTTATATATCTACGTTAGTTTTTGACTCAAATGAAAAGAACTTAACTCATACATAATGAAATGGATAGTTTTATCATTTCATAAGAAAAATACTCGAAAAACTAATAAATTCAGGAAAACTTTGCTTATTAGGCAAATCGTGCCTTGCATACTAGGCCAGGAAGTACGCTCTATCTACTAGGTACGATATATATATATATATATATATATATATATATATATATATATATATATATATATATATATATATATATATATATATATATATATATATGTGTCGTTCCTAGTAGCCAGAACGCACTTCTCGGCCTACTATTCAAGGCCCGATTTGCCTAATAAGCCAAGTTTTCCTGAATTAATATATTTTTTCTAATTTTTTTCTTATGAAATGATAAAGCTACCCATTTCATTATGTATGAGGTCAATTTTTTTTTATTAGAGTTAAAAATATCGTAGATATATGACCGAACCTAACCAACCCTACCTAACCTAACCTAACCTATCTTTATAGGTTAGGTTAGGATAGGTAGAGGAAAAAGGTAGGTTAGGTTAGGTAGGTTAGGTTGCCGAAAAACAATTAATTCATGAAAACTTGGCTTATTAGGCAAATCAGGCCTTGCATAGTTGGCTGAGAAGTGCGTTCTGGCTACTAGGTACGACATATACATATACATATATATATATATATATATATATATATATATATATATATATATATATATATATATATATATATATATATATATATATATATATATATATATATTTATATATATATATTTTTTATAATATGTTATATTTATAAATATATATGTATATTTAAATATTGATATATACCTGTGGGTCCAGGAGGCCATCTGTGTCCCCTCAGTTGGTCTCCCTTATCACAGTTTGTGTCTATGGATGTGTGTCTGTGTGTGAGTGTGTTTATCCCTGTGAGTGTCCGGGTGAGTGTGAGTGCCCCTGTGAGTGTCCGTGTGCGTGTGTGTCCGGTTATACCTGTGGATCCACGAGGCCATCTGTGTCCCCTCAGATGGTCTCCCTTATCACAGTCTATGGGTGTGTGTGTGTGAGTATGAGTGTCCCTGTGAGTGTTCGGGTGAGGGTGTGTGTGTAAGTGTCCGGGTTTATGTGAGGTTTGGTTCCAGGAAACATCCTCCCCCCCCCCTCCCCATATCTCCTCCCTATTCCCACCGTGGGTTCGAATCCCAGGTGATTAGACCTGCCCTACGTCAATGGATCCAAGGTATCCATCCGTGGGCTCAACGTATTTCACCCCTTCCCCACTTTCCAAGGGCCAGGTCAATTCCAGCTATCCAGGGAACCTGTCGAAACAGAGGCAGCTACAGGAGGGGACACACAAATATTTGTGCCCTTCAGTTACACACCCGTTCCGACAGGCTCGATCGCAATCTATGCAGATGAGAACACGTTCTCTTCCGACTAGACTACGCTGGAGTCGCTGTATGTGTCAAATTTGGATCCATTATTTATAGTTAGTATTTTTGGTGTATTAATTGATTTGTTTTAATTTTTTAATGATTTAGGTAGAGTGATTTAAGGGGTTGGGAGGGGGCGGGTTGCGTGTGTAGTGGATTGTACGAGAACGTGGTTGGTTAGTATTTATCTAGTTGTGTTCACCTAGTTGTGCTTGCGAGGGTTGAGCTCTACTCTTTCGGCCCGCCTCTCAACTGTCAATCAATCAATTATTAATAACTAATAAAAAAAATCCATACACACAGACACACACACCCAGGAAGCAGCCCGTAACAGCTGACTAACGCCCAGGTACATATTTACTGCTAGGTAATAGAGGGCATCAGAATAATAGAAACTCTGCTGATTTCCGTTTGTGCCATCACCGGGGGATCGAATGAGCTAGTATTACGAGTCGAGAGCGACGTCCACTCAGCTATAAAGCCCCCTAGTTTGTGTATTGGTGCAAAAGATAATTTGGGAGAGGTTAAGGGAAAGGAATGATGTTTGGTGGCCTTGAAAGCTTTGGAAGGGAGGGGGTTGCCAGTTATGAAATAAAATTGTTATTTTTTTAAGATATGATATATATGCAAAAGACGTTGCGAGATATAGTAAGAAAAGTGTTTCTGACTGAGGTTAGGTACTGTGTGATTGACTTGTATGTGGGGAAAAAGAATACTTATTAGAAAATTAGATAATCTTTAGAAATATTTCTTTGCAAATTAATGTGTAAAAAGCCTATGGTTATCGTACCTTAAACAAACACACGTGAGCACAGTTAGTCCACGGGATTCAGAGTGAGAGTGAACAGCGTAATAGTAACAAAAAATGTGACAATGAGGGGAAACTATGTCATTCAAACGTTAACCATATAAATTATTGTAACACTAACCGAGCGTCCACATACATATTCCAATCAATTTATGATAACCATTTTAGGGTTGGTTAGAATCGGTTATATATCTACGTTAGTTTTTGACTCAAATGAAAAGAACTTAACTCATACATAATGAAATGGATAGTTTTATCATTTCATAAGAAAAATACTCGAAAAACTAATAAATTCAGGAAAACTTTGCTTATTAGGCAAATCGTGCCTTGCATACTAGGCCAGGAAGTACGCTCTATCTACTAGGTATGATATATATATATATATATATATATATATATATATATATATATATATATATATATATATATATATATATATATATATATATATATATATATATATATGTGTCGTTCCTAGTAGCCAGAACGCACTTCTCGGCCTACTATTCAAGGCCCGATTTGCCTAATAAGCCAAGTTTTCCTGAATTAATATATTTTTTCTAATTTTTTTCTTATGAAATGATAAAGCTACCCATTTCATTATGTATGAGGTCAATTTTTTTTTATTAGAGTTAAAAATATCGTAGATATATGACCGAACCTAACCAACCCTACCTAACCTAACCTAACCTATCTTTATAGGTTAGGTTAGGATAGGTAGAGGAAAAAGGTAGGTTAGGTTAGGTAGGTTAGGTTGCCGAAAAACAATTAATTCATGAAAACTTGGCTTATTAGGCAAATCAGGCCTTGCATAGTTGGCTGAGAAGTGCGTTCTGGCTACTAGGTACGACATATACATATATATATATATATATATATATATATATATATATATATATATATATATATATATATATATATATATATATTTATATATATATATTTTTTATAATATGTTATATTTATAAATATATATGTATATTTAAATATTGATATATACCTGTGGGTCCAGGAGGCCATCTGTGTCCCCTCAGTTGGTCTCCCTTATCACAGTTTGTGTCTATGGATGTGTGTCTGTGTGTGAGTGTGTTTATCCCTGTGAGTGTCCGGGTGAGTTAGAGTGCCCCTGTGAGTGTCCGTGTGCGTGTGTGTCCGGTTATACCTGTGGATCCACGAGGCCATCTGTGTCCCCTCAGATGGTCTCCCTTATCACAGTCTATGGGTGTGTGTGTGTGAGTATGAGTGTCCCTGTGAGTGTTCGGGTGAGGGTGTGTGTGTGAGTGTCCGGGTTTATGTGAGGTTTGGTTCCAGGAAACATCCTCCCCCCCCCCTCCCCATATCTCCTCCCTATTCCCACCGTGGGTTCGAATCCCAGGTGATTAGACCTGCCCTACTTCAATGGATCCAAGGTATCCATCCGTGGGCTCAACGTATTTCACCCCTTCCCCACTTTCCAAGGGCCAGGTCAATTTCAGCTATCCAGGGAACCTGTCGAAACAGAGGCAGCTACAGGAGGGGACACACAAATATTTGTGCCCTGCAGTTACACACCCATTCCGACAGGCTCGATCGCAATCTATGCAGATGAGAACACGTTCTCTTCCGACTAGACTACGCTGGAGTCGCTGTATGTGTCAAATTTGGATCCTTTATTTATAGTTAGTATTTTTGGTGTATTAATTGATTTGTTTTAATTTGTTAATGATTTAGGTAGAGTGATTTAAGGGGTTGGGAGGGGGCGGGTTGCGTGTGTAGTGGATTGTACGAGAACGTGGTTGGTTAGTATTTATCTAGTTGTGTTCACCTAGTTGTGCTTGCGAGGGTTGAGCTCTACTCTTTCGGCCCGCCTCTCAACTGTCAATCAATCAATTATTAATAACTAATAAAAAAAATCCACACACACAGACACACACACCCAGAAAGCAGCCCGTAACAGCTGACTAACGCCCAGGTACATATTTACTGCTAGGTAATAGAGGGCATCAGAATAATAGAAACTCTGCTGATTTCCGTTTGTGCCATCACCGGGGGATCGAATGAGCTAGGATTACGAGTCGAGAGCGACGTCCACTCAGCTATAAAGCCCCCTAGTTTGTGTATTGGTGCAAAAGATAATTTGGGAGAGGTTAAGGGAAAGGAATGATGTTTGGTGGCCTTGAAAGCTTTGGAAGGGAGGGGGTTGCCAGTTATGAAATAAAATTGTTATTTTTTTAAGATATGATATATATGCAAAAGACGTTGCGAGATATAGTAAGAAAAGTGTTTCTGACTGAGGTTAGGTACTGTGTGATTGACTTGTATGTGGGGAAAAAGAATACTTATTAGAAAATTAGATAATCTTTAGAAATATTTCTTTGCAAATTAATGTGTAAAAAGCCTATGGTTATCGTACCTTAAACAAACACACGTGAGCACAGTTAGTCCACGGGATTCAGAGTGAGAGTGAACAGCGTAATAGTAACAAAAAATGTGACAATGAGGGGAAACTATGTCATTCAAACGTTAACCATATAAATTACTGTAACACTAACCGAGCGTCCACATACATATTCCAATCAATTTATGATAACCATTTTAGGGTTGGTTAGAATCGGTTATATATCTACGTTAGTTTTTGACTCAAATGAAAAGAACTTAACTCATACATAATGAAATGGATAGTTTTATCATTTCATAAGAAAAATACTCGAAAAACTAATAAATTCAGGAAAACTTTGCTTATTAGGCAAATCGTGCCTTGCATACTAGGCCAGGAAGTACGCTCTGTCTACTAGGTACGATATATATATATATATATATATATATATATATATATGTCGTTCCTAGTAGCCAGAACGCACTTCTCGGCCTACTATTCAAAGCCCGATTTGCCTAATAAGCCAAGTTTTCCTGAATTAATATATTTTTTCTAATTTTTTTCTTATGAAATGATAAAGCTACCCATTTCATTATGTATGAGGTCAATTTTTTTTTATTAGAGTTAAAAATATCGTAGATATATGACCGAACCTAACCAACCCTACCTAACCTAACCTAACCTATCTTTATAGGTTAGGTTAGGATAGGTAGCGGAAAAAGGTAGGTTAGGTTAGGTAGGTTAGGTTGCCGAAAAACAATTAATTCATGAAAACTTGGCTTATTAGGCAAATCGGGCCTTGCATAGTAGGCTGAGAAGTGCGTTCTGGCTACTAGGTACGACATATACATATATATATATATATATATATATATATATATATATATATATATATATATATATATATATATATATATATATATATTTATATATATATATTTTTTTTAATATGTTATATTTATAAATATATATGTATATTTAAATATTGATATATACCTGTGGGTCCAGGAGGCCATCTGTGTCCCCTCAGTTGGTCTCCCTTATCACAGTTTGTGTCTATGGATGTGTGTCTGTGTGTGAGTGTGTTTATCCCTGTGAGTGTCCGGGTGAGTGTGAGTGCCCCTGTGAGTGTCCGTGTGCGTGTGTGTCCGGTTATACCTGTGGATCCACGAGGCCATCTGTGTCCCCTCAGATGGTCTCCCTTATCACAGTCTATGGGTGTGTGTGTGTGAGTATGAGTGTCCCTGTGAGTGTTCGGGTGAGGGTGTGTGTGTGAGTGTCCGGGTTTATGTGAGGTTTGGTTCCAGGAAACATCCTCCCCCCCCCTCCCCATATCTCCTCCCTATTCCCACCGTGGGATCGAATCCCAGGTGATTAGACCTGCCCTAGGTCAATGGATCCAAGGTATCCATCCGTGGGCCCAACGTATTTCACCCCTTCCCCACTTTCCAAGGGCCAGGTCAATTCCAGCTATCCAGGGAACCTGTCGAAACAGAGGCAGCTACAGGAGGGGACACACAAATATTTGTGCCCTGCAGTTACACACCCGTTCCGACAGGCTCGATCGCAATCTATGCAGATGAGAACACGTTCTCTTCCGACTAGACTACGCTGGAGTCGCTGTATGTGTCAAATTTGGATCCTTTATTTATAGTTAGTATTTTTGGTGTATTAATTGATTTGTTTTAATTTTTTAATGATTTAGGTAGAGTGATTTAAGGGGTTGGGAGGGGGCGGGTTGCGTGTGTAGTGGATTGTACGAGAACGTGGTTGGTTAGTATTTATCTAGTTGTGTTCACCTAGTTGTGCTTGCGAGGGTTGAGCTCTACTCTTTCGGCCCGCCTCTCAACTGTCAATCAATCAATTATTAATAACTAATAAAAAAAATCCACACACACAGACACACACACCCAGGAAGCAGCCCGTAACAGCTGACTAACGCCCAGGTACATATTTACTGCTAGGTAATAGAGGGCATCAGAATAATAGAAACTCTGCTGATTTCCGTTTGTGCCATCACCGGGGGATCGAATGAGCTAGGATTACGAGTCGAGAGCGACGTCCACTCAGCTATAAAGCCCCCTAGTTTGTGTATTGGTGCAAAAGATAATTTGGGAGAGGTTAAGGGAAAGGAATGATGTTTGGTGGCCTTGAAAGCTTTGGAAGGGAGGGGGTTGCCAGTTATGAAATAAAATTGTTATTTTTTTAAGATATGATATATATGCAAAAGACGTTGCGAGATATAGTAAGAAAAGTGTTTCTGACTGAGGTTAGGTACTGTGTGATTGACTTGTATGTGGGGAAAAAGAATACTTATTAGAAAATTAGATAATCTTTAGAAATATTTCTTTGCAAATTAATGTGTAAAAAGCCTATGGTTATCGTACCTTAAACAAACACACGTGAGCACAGTTAGTCCACGGGATTCAGAGTGAGAGTGAACAGCGTAATAGTAACAAAAAATGTGACAATGAGGGGAAACTATGTCATTCAAACGTTAACCATATAAATTACTGTAACACTAACCGAGCGTCCACATACATATTCCAATCAATTTATGATAACCATTTTAGGGTTGGTTAGAATCGGTTATATATCTACGTTAGTTTTTGACTCAAATGAAAAGAACTTAACTCATACATAATGAAATGGATAGTTTTATCATTTCATAAGAAAAATACTCGAAAAACTAATAAATTCAGGAAAACTTTGCTTATTAGGCAAATCGTGCCTTGCATTCTAGGCCAGCAAGTACGCTCTGTCTACTAGGTACGATATATATATATATATATATATATATATATATATATATATATATATATATATATATATATATATATATATATATATATATATATATATATATATATATATATATATATATGTCGTACCTAGTAGCCAGAACGCACTTCTCAGCCTACTATGCAAGGCCCGATTTGCCTAATAAGCCAAGTTTTCATGAATTATTTATTTTACGACTACCTAACCTACCTAACCTAACCTAACCTAATTTTTTCGGCTACCTAACCTAACCTAACCTATAAAGATAGGTTAGGTTAGGTTAGGTAGGGTTGGTTAGGTTCGGTCATATATCTACGTTAATTTTAACTCCAATAAACAAAAATTGACCTCATACATAATGAAATGGCTAGCTTTATCATTTCATAAGAAAAAAATTTGAGAAATTATATTAATTCAGGAAAACTTGGCTTATTAGGCAAATCGGGCCTTACATAGTAGGCCGAGAAGTGCGTTCTGGCTACTAGGTACGACATATATATATATATATATATATATATATATATATATATATATATATATATATATATATATATATATATATATATATATATATATATATATATGTCGTTCCTAGTAGCCAGAACGCACTTCTCGGCCTACTATTCAAGGCCCGATTTGCCTAATAAGCCAAGTTTTCCTGAATTAATATATTTTTTCTAATTTTTTTCTTATGAAATGATAAAGCTACCCATTTCATTATGTATGAGGTCAATTTTTTTTTATTAGAGTTAAAAATATCGTAGATATATGACCGAACCTAACCAACCCTACCTAACCTAACCTAACCTATCTTTATAGGTTAGGTTAGGATAGGTAGCGGAAAAAGGTAGGTTAGGTTAGGTAGGTTAGGTTGCCGAAAAACAATTAATTCATGAAAACTTGTCTTATTAGGCAAATCAGGCCTTGCATAGTAGGCTGAGAAGTGCGTTCTGGCTACTAGGTACGACATATATATATATATATATATATATATATATATATATATATATATATATATATATATATATATATATATATATATATATATATTTATATATATATATTTTTTTTTAATATGTTATATTTATAAATATATATGTATATTTAAATATTGATATATACCTGTGGGTCCAGGAGGCCATCTGTGTCCCCTCAGTTGGTCTCCCTTATCACAGTTTGTGTCTATGGATGTGTGTCTGTGTGTGAGTGTGTTTATCCCTGTGAGTGTCCGGGTGAGTGTGAGTGCCCCTGTGAGTGTCCGTGTGCGTGTGTGTCCGGTTATACCTGTGGATCCACGAGGCCATCTGTGTCCCCTCAGATGGTCTCCCTTATCACAGTCTATGGGTGTGTGTGTGTGAGTATGAGTGTCCCTGTGAGTGTTCGGGTGAGGGTGTGTGTGTGAGTGTCCGGGTTTATGTGAGGTTTGGTTCCAGGAAACATCCTCCCCCCCCCTCCCCATATCTCCTCCCTATTCCCACCGTGGGTTCGAATCCCAGGTGATTAGACCTGCCCTAGGTCAATGGATCCAAGGTATCCATCCGTGGGCCCAACGTATTTCACCCCTTCCCCACTTTCCAAGGGCCAGGTCAATTCCAGCTATCCAGGGAACCTGTCGAAACAGAGGCAGCTACAGGAGGGGACACACAAATATTTGTGCCCTGCAGTTACACACCCGTTCCGACAGGCTCGATCGCAATCTATGCAGATGAGAACACGTTCTCTTCCGACTAGACTACGCTGGAGTCGCTGTATGTGTCAAATTTGGATCCTTTATTTATAGTTAGTATTTTTAGTGTATTAATTGATTTGTTTTAATTTTTTAATGATTTAGGTAGAGTGATTTAAGGGGTTGGGAGGGGGCGGGTTGCGTGTGTAGTGGATTGTACGAGAACGTGGTTGGTTAGTATTTATCTAGTTGTGTTCACCTAGTTGTGCTTGCGAGGGTTGAGCTCTACTCTTTCGGCCCGCCTCTCAACTGTCAATCAATCAATTATTAATAACTAATAAAAAAAATCCACACACACAGACACACACACCCAGGAAGCAGCCCGTAACAGCTGACTAACGCCCAGGTACATATTTACTGCTAGGTAATAGAGGGCATCAGAATAATAGAAACTCTGCTGATTTCCGTTTGTGCCATCACCGGGGGATCGAATGAGCTAGGATTACGAGTCGAGAGCGACGTCCACTCAGCTATAAAGCCCCCTAGTTTGTGTATTGGTGCAAAAGATAATTTGGGAGAGGTTAAGGGAAAGGAATGATGTTTGGTGGCCTTGAAAGCTTTGGAAGGGAGGGGGTTGCCAGTTATGAAATAAAATTGTTATTTTTTTAAGATATGATATATATGCAAAAGACGTTGCGAGATATAGTAAGAAAAGTGTTTCTGACTGAGGTTAGGTACTGTGTGATTGACTTGTATGTGGGGAAAAAGAATACTTATTAGAAAATTAGATAATCTTTAGAAATATTTCTTTGCAAATTAATGTGTAAAAAGCCTATGGTTATCGTACCTTAAACAAACACACGTGAGCACAGTTAGTCCACGGGATTCAGAGTGAGAGTGAACAGCGTAATAGTAACAAAAAATGTGACAATGAGGGGAAACTATGTCATTCAAACGTTAACCATATAAATTACTGTAACACTAACCGAGCGTCCACATACATATTCCAATCAATTTATGATAACCATTTTAGGGTTGATTAGAATCGGTTATATATCTACGTTAGTTTTTGACTCAAATGAAAAGAACTTAACTCATACATAATGAAATGGATAGTTTTATCATTTCATAAGAAAAATACTCGAAAAACTAATAAATTCAGGAAAACTTTGCTTATTAGGCAAATCGTGCCTTGCATACTAGGCCAGGAAGTACGCTCTGTCTACTAGGTACGATATATATATATATATATATATATATATATATATATATATATATATATATATATATATATATATATATATATATATATATATATATATATATATATGTCGTTCCTAGTAGCCAGAACGCACTTCTCGGCCTACTATTCAAGGCCCGATTTGCCTAATAAGCCAAGTTTTCCTGAATTAATATATTTTTTCTTATTTTTTTCTTATGAAATGATAAAGCTACCCATTTCATTATGTATGAGGTCAATTTTTTTTTATTAGAGTTAAAAATATCGTAGATATATGACCGAACCTAACCAACCCTACCTAACCTAACCTAACCTATCTTTATAGGTTAGGTTAGGATAGGTAGCGGAAAAAGGTAGGTTAGGTTAGGTAGGTTAGGTTGCCGAAAAACAATTAATTCATGAAAACTTGGCTTATTAGGCAAATCAGGCCTTGCATAGTAGGCTGAGAAGTGCGTTCTGGCTACTAGGTACGACATATATATATATATATATATATGTATATATATATATATATATATATATATATATATATATATATATATATATATTTATATATATATTTTTTTTTTAATATGTTATATTTATAAATATATATGTATATTTAAATATTGATATATACCTGTGGGTCCAGGAGGCCATCTGTGTCCCCTCAGTTGGTCTCCCTTATCACAGTTTGTGTCTATGGATGTGTGTCTGTGTGTGAGTGTGTTTATCCCTGTGAGTGTCCGGGTGAGTGTGAGTGCCCCTGTGAGTGTCCGTGTGCGTGTGTGTCCGGTTATACCTGTGGATCCACGAGGCCATCTGTGTCCCCTCAGATGGTCTCCCTTATCACAGTCTATGGGTGTGTGTGTGTGAGTATGAGTGTCCCTGTGAGTGTTCGGGTGAGGGTGTGTGTGTGAGTGTCCGGGTTTATGTGAGGTTTGGTTCCAGGAAACATCCTCCCCCCCCCCTCCCCATATCTCCTCCCTATTCCCACCGTGGGTTCGAATCCCAGGTGATTAGACCTGCCCTAGGTCAATGGATCCAAGGTATCCATCCGTGGGCCCAACGTATTTCACCCCTTCCCCACTTTCCAAGGGCCAGGTCAATTCCAGCTATCCAGGGAACCTGTCGAAACAGAGGCAGCTACAGGAGGGGACACACAAATATTTGTGCCCTGCAGTTACACACCCGTTCCGACAGGCTCGATCGCAATCTATGCAGATGAGAACACGTTCTCTTCCGACTAGACTACGCTGGAGTCGCTGTATGTGTCAAATTTGGATCCTTTATTTATAGTTAGTATTTTTGGTGTATTAATTGATTTGTTTTAATTTTTTAATGATTTAGGTAGAGTGATTTAAGGGGTTGGGAGGGGGCGGGTTGCGTGTGTAGTGGATTGTACGAGAACGTGGTTGGTTAGTATTTATCTAGTTGTGTTCACCTAGTTGTGCTTGCGAGGGTTGAGCTCTACTCTTTTGGCCCGCCTCTCAACTGTCAATCAATCAATTATTAATAACTAATAAAAAAAATCCACACACACAGACACACACACCCAGGAAGCAGCCCGTAACAGCTGACTAACGCCCATGTACATATTTACTGCTAGGTAATAGAGGGCATCAGAATAATAGAAACTCTGCTGATTTCCGTTTGTGCCATCACCGGGGGATCGAATGAGCTAGGATTACGAGTCGAGAGCGACGTCCACTCAGCTATAAAGCCCCCTAGTTTGTGTATTGGTGCAAAAGATAATTTGGGAGAGGTTAAGGGAAAGGAATGATGTTTGGTGGCCTTGAAAGCTTTGGAAGGGAGGGGGTTGCCAGTTATGAAATAAAATTGTTATTTTTTTAAGATATGATATATATGCAAAAGACGTTGCGAGATATAGTAAGAAAAGTGTTTCTGACTGAGGTTAGGTACTGTGTGATTGACTTGTATGTGGGGAAAAAGAATACTTATTAGAAAATTAGATAATCTTTAGAAATATTTCTTTGCAAATTAATGTGTAAAAAGCCTATGGTTATCGTACCTTAAACAAACACACGTGAGCACAGTTAGTCCACGGGATTCAGAGTGAGAGTGAACAGCGTAATAGTAACAAAAAATGTGACAATGAGGGGAAACTATGTCATTCAAACGTTAACCATATAAATTACTGTAACACTAACCGAGCGTCCACATACATATTCCAATCAATTTATGATAACCATTTTAGGGTTGGTTAGAATCGGTTATATATCTACGTTAGTTTTTGACTCAAATGAAAAGAACTTAACTCATACATAATGAAATGGATAGTTTTATCATTTCATAAGAAAAATACTCGAAAAACTAATAAATTCAGGAAAACTTTGCTTATTAGGCAAATCGTGCCTTGCATACTAGGCCAGAAAGTACGCTCTGTCTACTAGGTACGATATATATATATATATATATATATATATATATATATATATATATATATATATATATATATATATATATATATATATATATATATATATATATATATGTCGTTCCTAGTAGCCAGAACGCACTTCTCGGCCTACTATTCAAGGCCCGATTTGCCTAATAAGCCAAGTTTTCCTGAATTAATATATTTTTTCTAATTTATTTCTTATGAAATGATAAAGCTACCCATTTCATTATGTATGAGGTCAATTTTTTTTTATTAGAGTTAAAAATATCGTAGATATTTGATATATGATATATGACCGAACCTAACCAACCCTACCTAACCTAACCTAACCTAACCTATCTTTATAGGTTAGGTTAGGATAGGTAGCGGAAAAAAGTAGGTTAGGTTAGGTAGGTTAGGTTGCCGAAAAACAATTAATTCATGAAAACTTGGCTTATTAGGCAAATCAGGCCTTGCATAGTAGGCTGAGAAGTGCGTTCTGGCTACTAGGTACGACATATACATATATATATATATATATATATATATATATATATATATATATATATATATATATATATATATATATATATATATATATATATATGTCGTACCTAATAGCCAGAACGCACTTCTCAGCCTACTATTCAAGGCCCGATTTGCCTAATAAGCCAAGTTTTCATGAATTAATGTTTTTTCGTCTACCTAACCTACCTAACCTAACCTAACCTAGCTTTTTTTGGCTACCTAACCTAACCTTACCTATAAATATAGGTTAGGTTAGGTTAGGTAGGGTTGGTTAGGTTCGATCATATATCTACGTTAATTTTAACTCCAATAAAACAAATTGACCTCATACATAGAGAAAAGGGTTGCTTTATCATTTCATAAGAAAAAAAAATATAGTAAATATAATAATTCAGGAAAACTTGGCTTATTAGGCAAATCGGGCCTTGAATAGTAGGCTGAGAAGTGAGTTCTGGCTACTAGGTACGACATATATATATATATATATATATATATATATATATATATATATATATATATATAAATATATATGTATATTTAAATATTGATATATACCTGTGGGTCCAGGAGGCCATCTGTGTCCCCTCAGTTGGTCTCCCTTATCACAGTTTGTGTCTATGGATGTGTGTCTGTGTGTGAGTGTGTTTATCCCTGTGAGTGTCCGGGTGAGTGTGAGTGCCCCTGTGAGTGTCCGTGTGCGTGTGTGTCCGGTTATACCTGTGGATCCACGAGGCCATCTGTGTCCCCTCAGATGGTCTCCCTTATCACAGTCTATGGGTGTGTGTGTGTGAGTATGAGTGTCCCTGTGAGTGTTCGGGTGAGGGTGTGTGTGTGAGTGTCCGGGTTTATGTGAGGTTTGGTTCCAGGAAACATCCTCCCCCCCCTCCCCATATCTCCTCCCTATTCCCACCGTGGGTTCGAATCCCAGGTGATTAGACCTGCCCTAGGTCAATGGATCCAAGGTATCCATCCGTGGGCCCAACGTATTTCACCCCTTCCCCACTTTCCAAGGGCCAGGTCAATTCCAGCTATCCAGGGAACCTGTCGAAACAGAGGCAGCTACAGGAGGGGACACACAAATATTTGTGCCCTGCAGTTACACACCCGTTCCGACAGGCTCGATCGCAATCTATGCAGATGAGAACACGTTCTCTTCCGACTAGACTACGCTGGAGTCGCTGTATGTGTCAAATTTGGATCCTTTATTTATAGTTAGTATTTTTAGTGTATTAATTGATTTGTTTTATTTTTTTAATGATTTAGGTAGAGTGATTTAAGGGGTTGGGAGGGGGCGGGTTGCGTGTGTAGTGGATTGTACGAGAACGTGGTTGGTTAGTATTTATCTAGTTGTGTTCACCTAGTTGTGCTTGCGAGGGTTGAGCTCTACTCTTTCGGCCCGCCTCTCAACTGTCAATCAATCAATTATTAATAACTAATAAAAAAAATCCACACACACAGACACACACACACAGGAAGCAGCCCGTAACAGCTGACTAACGCCCAGGTACATATTTACTGCTAGGTAATAGAGGGCATCAGAATAATAGAAACTCTGCTGATTTCCGTTTGTGCCATCACCGGGGGATCGAATGAGCTAGGATTACGAGTCGAGAGCGACGTCCACTCAGCTATAAAGCCCCCTAGTTTGTGTATTGGTGCAAAAGATAATTTGGGAGAGGTTAAGGGAAAGGAATGATGTTTGGTGGCCTTGAAAGCTTTGGAAGGGAGGGGGTTGCCAGTTATGATATAAAATTGTTATTTTTTTAAGATATGATATATATGCAAAAGACGTTGCGAGATATAGTAAGAAAAGTGTTTCTGACTGAGGTTAGGTACTGTGTGATTGACTTGTATGTGGGGAAAAAGAATACTTATTAGAAAATTAGATAATCTTTAGAAATATTTCTTTGCAAATTAATGTGTAAAAAGCCTATGGTTATCGTACCTTAAACAAACACACGTGAGCACAGTTAGTCCACGGGATTCAGAGTGAGAGTGAACAGCGTAATAGTAACAAAAAATGTGACAATGAGGGGAAACTATGTCATTCAAACGTTAACCATATAAATTACTGTAACACTAACCGAGCGTCCACATACATATTCCAATCAATTTATGATAACCATTTTAGTGTTGGTTAGAATCGGTTATATATCTACGTTAGTTTTTGACTCAAATGAAAAGAACTTAACTCATACATAATGAAATGGATAGTTTTATCATTTCATAAGAAAAATACTCGAAAAACTAATAAATTCAGGAAAACTTTGCTTATTAGGCAAATCGTGCCTTGCATACTAGGCCAGGAAGTACGCTCTGTCTACTAGGTACGATATATATATATATATGCAACAATGATCACAAAAACACTGATCCAAGTATGCAGAATAACCACATATGAAAAATAGAAAATGCTTAACGCGTTTTCGGCTAATTCGCCTTCATCAGAGCAAAGTAGAATGAAGATAAGTTTGCTGATCAGACCTTTATATCCGCCTGGGCAGATCACCTGACCACCAAAAATAAGTGGAGGAAAGGAATTATAAGAAAGAAGGTAACTGCAGAAGGCCTATTGGCCCATACAAGGCAGCTCCTTTTAATATCTCCAAGTGCCATACGTGTTTAAATGATTGCTATATTGTTTTGACGTGCTATATTGAGGCTTAAATAGGGATCCAACTTGTACATACCGGGGCTCACATTAAGGCTGTTGTTACAATGTTTGATCAGAGCAGACTCGATCACGTTTCGTTCAACAAAATCCTTACTTTTAACAATACATTTTGCCCCTGTGAAGTCGATAGAATGATTACATAAACTGGAATGTAAATACAATGCACTGGATTGCTGGGCTGTACGAATAGCATATGAATGCTGTTTTAAACGCGAGGAAAGAGATTTACCAGTCTGGCCGATGTAAACACATGCACACTCATTACAAGGGATGGAATACACACAACCTGCTACAGACGAGGGCGAGTTCTTAATTAACATGGATAATACAGTTAAGTCCATGTTAATTAAGAACTCGCCCTCGTCTGTAGCAGGTTGTGTGTATTCCATCCCTTGTAATGAGTGTGCATGTGTTTACATCGGCCAGACTGGTAAATCTCTTTCCTCGCGTTTAAAACAGCATTCATATGCTATTCGTACAGCCCAGCAATCCAGTGCATTGTATTTACATTCCAGTTTATGTAATCATTCTATCGACTTCACAGGGGCAAAATGTATTGTTAAAAGTAAGGATTTTGTTGAACGAAACGTGATCGAGTCTGCTCTGATCAAACATTGTAACAACAGCCTTAATGTGAGCCCCGGTATGTACAAGTTGGATCCCTATTTAAGCCTCAATATAGCACGTCAAAACAATATAGCAATCATTTAAACACGTATGGCACTTGGAGATATTAAAAGGAGCTGCCTTGTATGGGCCAATAGGCCTTCTGCAGTTACCTTCTTTCTTATAATTCCTTTCCTCCACTTATTTTTGGTGGTCAGGTGATCTGCCCAGGCGGATATAAAGGTCTGATCAGCAAACTTATCTTCATTCTACTTTGCTCTGATGAAGGCGAATTAGCCGAAAACGCGTTAAGCATTTTCTATTTTTCATATGTGGTTATTCTGCATATATATATATATATATATATATATATATATATATATATATATATATATATATTTCTATTTTTTCTTATATATATATTATATATATATATTTATATATATATATATATATATATATATATATATATATATATATATATATATATATTTTCTCTATAATATATATATATATATATATATATATATATATATATATATATATATATTTATATATATATATATATATATATATATATATATATATATATATATATATATATATATATGTCGTTCCTAGTAGCCAGAACGCACTTCTCGGCCTACTATTCAAGGCCCGATTTGCCTAATAAGCCAAGTTTTCCTGAATTAATATATTTTTTCTAATTTTTTTCTTATGAAATGATAAAGCTACCCATTTCATTATGTATGAGGTCAATTTTTTTTTATTAGAGTTAAAAATATCGTAGATATATGACCGAACCTAACCAACCCTACCTAACCTAACCTAACCTATCTTTATAGGTTAGGTTAGGATAGGTAGCGGAAAAAGGTAGGTTAGGTTAGGTAGGTTAGGTTGCCGAAAAACAATTAATTCATGAAAACTTGGCTTATTAGGCAAATCAGGCCTTGCATAGTAGGCTGAGAAGTGCGTTCTGGCTACTAGGTACGACATATATATATATATATATATATATATATATATATATATATATATATATATATATATATATATATATATATTTATATATATATATTTTTTTTAATATGTTATATTTATAAATATATATGTATATTTAAATATTGATATATACCTGTGGGTCCAGGAGGCCATCTGTGTCCCCTCAGTTGGTCTCCCTTATCACAGTTTGTGTCTATGGATGTGTGTCTGTGTGTGAGTGTGTTTATCCCTGTGAGTGTCCGGGTGAGTGTGAGTGCCCCTGTGAGTGTCCGTGTGCGTGTGTGTCCGGTTATACCTGTGGATCCACGAGGCCATCTGTGTCCCCTCAGATGGTCTCCCTTATCACAGTCTATGGGTGTGTGTGTGTGAGTATGAGTGTCCCTGTGAGTGTTCGGGTGAGGGTGTGTGTGTGAGTGTCCGGGTTTATGTGAGGTTTGGTTCCAGGAAACATCCTCCCCCCCCTCCCCATATCTCCACCCTATTCCCACCGTGGGTTCGAATCCCAGGTGATTAGACCTGCCCTAGGTCAATGGATCCAAGGTATCCATCCGTGGGCCCAACGTATTTCACCCCTTCCCCACTTTCCAAGGGCCAGGTCAATTCCAGCTATCCAGGGAACCTGTCGAAACAGAGGCAGCTACAGGAGGGGACACACAAATATTTGTGCCCTGCAGTTACACACCCGTTCCGACAGGCTCGATCGCAATCTATGCAGATGAGAACACGTTCTCTTCCGACTAGACTACGCTGGAGTCGCTGTATGTGTCAAATTTGGATCCTTTATTTATAGTTAGTATTTTTAGTGTATTAATTGATTTGTTTTAATTTTTTAATGATTTAGGTAGAGTGATTTAAGGGGTTGGGAGGGGGCGGGTTGCGTGTGTAGTGGATTGTACGAGAACGTGGTTGGTTAGTATTTATCTAGTTGTGTTCACCTAGTTGTGCTTGCGAGGGTTGAGCTCTACTCTTTCGGCCCGCCTCTCAACTGTCAATCAATCAATTATTAATAACTAATAAAAAAAATCCACACACACAGACACACACACCCAGGAAGCAGCCCGTAACAGCTGACTAACGCCCAGGTACATATTTACTGCTAGGTAATAGAGGGCATCAGAATAATAGAAACTCTGCTGATTTCCGTTTGTGCCATCACCGGGGGATCGAATGAGCTAGGATTACGAGTCGAGAGCGACGTCCACTCAGCTATAAAGCCCCCTAGTTTGTGTATTGGTGCAAAAGATAATTTGGGAGAGGTTAAGGGAAAGGAATGATGTTTGGTGGCCTTGAAAGCTTTGGAAGGGAGGGGGTTGCCAGTTATGAAATAAAATTGTTATTTTTTTAAGATATGATATATATGCAAAAGACGTTGCGAGATATAGTAAGAAAAGTGTTTCTGACTGAGGTTAGGTACTGTGTGATTGACTTGTATGTGGGGAAAAAGAATACTTATTAGAAAATTAGATAATCTTTAGAAATATTTCTTTGCAAATTAATGTGTAAAAAGCCTATGGTTATCGTACCTTAAACAAACACACGTGAGCACAGTTAGTCCACGGGATTCAGAGTGAGAGTGAACAGCGTAATAGTAACAAAAAATGTGACAATGAGGGGAAACTATGTCATTCAAACGTTAACCATATAAATAACTGTAACACTAACCGAGCGTCCACATACATATTCCAATCAATTTATGATAACCATTTTAGGGTTGGTTAGAATCGGTTATATATCTACGTTAGTTTTTGACTCAAATGAAAAGAACTTAACTCATACATAATGAAATGGATAGTTTTATCATTTCATAAGAAAAATACTCGAAAAACTAATAAATTCAGGAAAACTTTGCTTATTAGGCAAATCGTGCCTTGCATACTAGGCCAGGAAGTACGCTCTGTCTACTAGGTACGATATATATATATATATATATATATATATATATATATATATATATATATATATATATATATATATATATATATATGTCGTACCTAGTAGCCAGAACGCAGTTCTTGACCTACTTTACAAGGCCCAATTTGCCTAATAAGCCAAGTTTTCCTGAATTAATATATTTTCTCTAATTTTTTTCTCATGAAATGATAAAGCTACCCATTTCATTATGTATGAGGAATTTTTTTTTTATTGGAGTTAAAATTAACGTAGATATATGACCGAACCTAACCAACCCTACCTAACCTAACCTAACCTATCTTTATAGGTCAGGTTAGGTTAGGTAGCCGAAAACGTTAGGTTAGGTTAGGTTAGGTTGTCGAAAAAACATTAATTCATGAAAACTAGGCTTATTAGGCAAATCGGGCCATGCATAGTAGGCTGAGAAGTGAGTTCTGGCTACTAGGTACGACATATATATATATATATATATATATATATATATATATATATATATATATATATATATATATATATATATATATGTCGTTCCTAGTAGCCAGAACGCACTTCTCGGCCTACTATTCAAGGCCCGTTTTGCCTAATAAGCCAAGTTTTCCTGAATTAATATATTTTTTCTAATTTTTTTCTTATGAAATGATAAAGCTACCCATTTCATTATGTATGAGGTCAATTTTTTTTTATTAGAGTTAAAAATATCGTAGATATATGACCGAACCTAACCAACCCTACCTAACCTAACCTAACCTATCTTTATAGGTTAGGTTAGGATAGGTAGCGGAAAAAAGTAGGTTAGGTTAGGTAGGTTAGGTTGCCGAAAAACAATTAATTCATGAAAACTTGGCTTATTAGGCAAATCAGGCCTTGCATAGTAGGCTGAGAAGTGCGTTCTGGCTACTAGGTACGACATATACATATATATATATATATATATATATATATATATATATATATATATATATATATATATATATATATATATATTTATATATATATATTTTTTTTAATATGTTATATTTATAAATATATATGTATATTTAAATATTGATATATACCTGTGGGTCCAGGAAACCATCTGTGTCCCCTCAGTTGGTCTCCCTTATCACAGTTTGTGTCTATGGATGTGTGTCTGTGTGTGAGTGTGTTTATCCCTGTGAGTGTCCGGGTGAGTGTGAGTGCCCCTGTGAGTGTCCGTGTGCGTGTGTGTCCGGTTATACCTGTGGATCCACGAGGCCATCTGTGTCCCCTCAGATGGTCTCCCTTATCACAGTCTATGGGTGTGTGTGTGTGAGTATGAGTGTCCCTGTGAGTGTTCGGGTGAGGGTGTGTGTGTGAGTGTCCGGGTTTATGTGAGGTTTGGTTCCAGGAAACATCCTCCCCCCCCCCCTCCCCATATCTCCTCCCTATTCCCACCGTGGGTTCGAATCCCAGGTGATTAGACCTGCCCTAGGTCAATGGATGCAAGGTATCCATCCGTGGGCCCAACGTATTTCACCCCTTCTCCACTTTCCAAGGGCCAGGTCAATTCCAGCTATCCAGGGAACCTGTCGAAACAGAGGCAGCTACAGGAGGGGACACACAAATATTAGTGCCCTGCAGTTACACACCCGTTCAGACAGGCTCGATCGCAATCTATGCAGATGAGAACACGTTCTCTTCCGACTAGACTACGCTGGAGTCGCTGTATGTGTCAAATTTGGATCCTTTATTTATAGTTAGTATTTTTGGTGTATTAATTGATTTGTTTTAATTTTTTAATGATTTAGGTAGAGTGATTTAAGGGGTTGGGAGGGGGCGGGTTGCGTGTGTAGTGGATTGTACGAGAACGTGGTTGGTTAGTATTTATCTAGTTGTGTTCACCTAGTTGTGCTTGCGAGGGTTGAGCTCTACTCTTTCGGCCCGCCTCTCAACTGTCAATCAATCAATTATTAATAACTAATAAAAAAAATCCACACACACAGACACACACACCCAGGAAGCAGCCCGTAACAGCTGACTAACGCCCAGGTACATATTTACTGCTAGGTAATAGAGGGCATCAGAATAATAGAAACTCTGCTGATTTCCGTTTGTGCCATCACCGGGGGATCGAATGAGCTAGGATTACGAGTCGAGAGCGACGTCCACTCAGCTATAAAGCCCCCTAGTTTGTGTATTGGTGCAAAAGATAATTTGGGAGAGGTTAAGGGAAAGGAATGATGTTTGGTGGCCTTGAAAGCTTTGGAAGGGAGGGGGTTGCCAGTTATGAAATAAAATTGTTATTTTTTTAAGATATGATATATATGCAAAAGACGTTGCGAGATATAGTAAGAAAAGTGTTTCTGACTGAGGTTAGGTACTGTGTGATTGACTTGTATGTGGGGAAAAAGAATACTTATTAGAAAATTAGATAATCTTTAGAAATATTTCTTTGCAAATTAATGTGTAAAAAGCCTATGGTTATCGTACCTTAAACAAACACACGTGAGCACAGTTAGTCCACGGGATTCAGAGTGAGAGTGAACAGCGTAATAGTAACAAAAAATGTGACAATGAGGGGAAACTATGTCATTCAAACGTTAACCATATAAATAACTGTAACACTAACCGAGCGTCCACATACATATTCCAATCAATTTATGATAACCATTTTAGGGTTGGTTAGAATCGGTTATATATCTACGTTAGTTTTTGACTCAAATGAAAAGAACTTAACTCATACATAATGAAATGGATAGTTTTATCATTTCATAAGAAAAATACTCGAAAAACTAATAAATTCAGGAAAACTTTGCTTATTAGGCAAATCGTGCCTTGCATACTAGGCCAGGAAGTACGCTCTGTCTACTAGGTACGATATATATATATATATATATATATATATATATATATATATATATATATATATATATATATATATATATATATATATATATGTCGTACCTAGTAGCCAGAACGCAGTTCTTGACCTACTTTACAAGGCCCAATTTGCCTAATAAGCCAAGTTTTCCTGAATTAATATATTTTCTCTAATTTTTTTCTCATGAAATGATAAAGCTACCCATTTCATTATGTATGAGGAATTTTTTTTTTATTGGAGTTAAAATTAACGTAGATATATGACCGAACCTAACCAACCCTACCTAACCTAACCTAACCTATCTTTATAGGTCAGGTTAGGTTAGGTAGCCGAAAACGTTAGGTTAGGTTAGGTTAGGTTGTCGAAAAAACATTAATTCATGAAAACTAGGCTTATTAGGCAAATCGGGCCATGCATAGTAGGCTGAGAAGTGAGTTCTGGCTACTAGGTACGACATATATATATATATATATATATATATATATATATATATATATATATATATATATATATATATATATATATATATATATATATATATATATGTCGTTCCTAGTAGCCAGAACGCACTTCTCGGCCTACTATTCAAGGCCCGTTTTGCCTAATAAGCCAAGTTTTCCTGAATTAATATATTTTTTCTAATTTTTTTCTTATGAAATGATAAAGCTACCCATTTCATTATGTATGAGGTCAATTTTTTTTTATTAGAGTTAAAAATATCGTAGATATATGACCGAACCTAACCAACCCTACCTAACCTAACCTAACCTATCTTTATAGGTTAGGTTAGGATAGGTAGCGGAAAAAAGTAGGTTAGGTTAGGTAGGTTAGGTTGCCGAAAAACAATTAATTCATGAAAACTTGGCTTATTAGGCAAATCAGGCCTTGCATAGTAGGCTGAGAAGTGCGTTCTGGCTACTAGGTACGACATATACACATATATATATATATATATATATATATATATATATATATATATATATATATATATATATATATATATATATATATATATATATATTTATATATATATATTTTTTTTAATATGTTATATTTATAAATATATATGTATATTTAAATATTGATATATACCTGTGGGTCCAGGAAACCATCTGTGTCCCCTCAGTTGGTCTCCCTTATCACAGTTTGTGTCTATGGATGTGTGTCTGTGTGTGAGTGTGTTTATCCCTGTGAGTGTCCGGGTGAGTGTGAGTGCCCCTGTGAGTGTCCGTGTGCGTGTGTGTCCGGTTATACCTGTGGATCCACGAGGCCATCTGTGTCCCCTCAGATGGTCTCCCTTATCACAGTCTATGGGTGTGTGTGTGTGAGTATGAGTGTCCCTGTGAGTGTTCGGGTGAGGGTGTGTGTGTGAGTGTCCGGGTTTATGTGAGGTTTGGTTCCAGGAAACATCCTCCCCCCCCCCCTCCCCATATCTCCTCCCTATTCCCACCGTGGGTTCGAATCCCAGGTGATTAGACCTGCCCTAGGTCAATGGATGCAAGGTATCCATCCGTGGGCCCAACGTATTTCACCCCTTCTCCACTTTCCAAGGGCCAGGTCAATTCCAGCTATCCAGGGAACCTGTCGAAACAGAGGCAGCTACAGGAGGGGACACACAAATATTAGTGCCCTGCAGTTACACACCCGTTCAGACAGGCTCGATCGCAATCTATGCAGATGAGAACACGTTCTCTTCCGACTAGACTACGCTGGAGTCGCTGTATGTGTCAAATTTGGATCCTTTATTTATAGTTAGTATTTTTGGTGTATTAATTGATTTGTTTTAATTTTTTAATGATTTAGGTAGAGTGATTTAAGGGGTTGGGAGGGGGCGGGTTGCGTGTGTAGTGGATTGTACGAGAACGTGGTTGGTTAGTATTTATCTAGTTGTGTTCACCTAGTTGTGCTTGCGAGGGTTGAGCTCTACTCTTTCGGCCCGCCTCTCAACTGTCAATCAATCAATTATTAATAACTAATAAAAAAAATCCACACACACAGACACACACACCCAGGAAGCAGCCCGTAACAGCTGACTAACGCCCAGGTACATATTTACTGCTAGGTAATAGAGGGCATCAGAATAATAGAAACTCTGCTGATTTCCGTTTGTGCCATCACCGGGGGATCGAATGAGCTAGGATTACGAGTCGAGAGCGACGTCCACTCAGCTATAAAGCCCCCTAGTTTGTGTATTGGTGCAAAAGATAATTTGGGAGAGGTTAAGGGAAAGGAATGATGTTTGGTGGCCTTGAAAGCTTTGGAAGGGAGGGGGTTGCCAGTTATGAAATAAAATTGTTATTTTTTTAAGATATGATATATATGCAAAAGACGTTGCGAGATATAGTAAGAAAAGTGTTTCTGACTGAGGTTAGGTACTGTGTGATTGACTTGTATGTGGGGAAAAAGAATACTTATTAGAAAATTAGATAATCTTTAGAAATATTTCTTTGCAAATTAATGTGTAAAAAGCCTATGGTTATCGTACCTTAAACAAACACACGTGAGCACAGTTAGTCCACGGGATTCAGAGTGAGAGTGAACAGCGTAATAGTAACAAAAAATGTGACAATGAGGGGAAACTATGTCATTCAAACGTTAACCATATAAATTACTGTAACACTAACCGAGCGTCCACATACATATTCCAATCAATTTATGATAACCATTTTAGGGTTGGTTAGAATCGGTTATATATCTACGTTAGTTTTTGACTCAAATGAAAAGAACTTAACTCATACATAATGAAATGGATAGTTTTATCATTTCATAAGAAAAATACTCGAAAAACTAATAAATTCAGGAAAACTTCGCTTATTAGGCAAATCGTGCCTTGCATACTAGGCCAGGAAGTACGCTCTGTCTACTAGGTACGATATATATATATATATATATATATATATATATATATATATATATATATATATATATATGTCGTTCCTAGTAGCCAGAACGCACTTCTCGGCTTACTATTCAAGGCCCGATTTGCCTAATAAGCCAAGTTTTCCTGAATTAATATATTTTTTCTAATTTTTTTCTTATGAAATGATAAAGCTACCCATTTCATTATGTATGAGGTCAATTTTTTTTTATTAGAGTTAAAAATATCGTAGATATATGACCGAACCTAACCAACCCTACCTAACCTAACCTAACCTATCTTTATAGGTTAGGTTAGGATAGGTAGCGGAAAAAGGTTGGTTAGGTTAGGTAGGTTAGGTTGCCGAAAAACAATTAATTCATGAAAACTTGGCTTATTAGGCAAATCAGGCCTTGCATAGTAGGCTGAGAAGTGCGTTCTGGCTACTAGGTACGACATATACATATATATATATATATATATATATATATATATATATATATATATATATATATATATATATTTATATTGTGACGATAATCTCCTTCAAGAGATTGAGCCTGCTCTTCCCTCCACAAGTACGTCGTGGAAATTATATAAAACTACTAGGGAAGAAATGTCCAACAACGACAACAACATCTCCAAGGTTTGCCAGAGCGCAAAACGTTGCAGCCAGAGACACCTGTCCAGACTCAAACCGCCAAACTACCTGTTGATCGCTACCGGCTCCGCTGATTGGTCGCCGGCCGGGCTGCAACTGCACTCCACCCCCCCATACTACTTGATGTCTGGGGTCGCCACGACCTCAGACCTCAGAATATTTAGTGCTTTCGCAGTTACCACTCCTCCCGGCTAGACGTTAGCGTGTACTGAGAGAGGTGGTAGCTTAAAGCCAATATTCCAGCACCTTCCCTTTAATTTTGTGTTGCACTTCTTGTTATTTTATCTTAACGTAACTTTTCATTGTGTCATTTAATTATTCTTATTATTTTGATTGATTGATTTTATTATAAAAATTTGTTTGTCCATTTTTTCATGTTTTGATTTATTTAACGTAATTAAAATTTCATTGTTAAAATTTACTTGTGTTTTGTGTGTCTTCTCCTTACCTTACCACAGACGAAGTTCCAGTTTTTTCTATTTTTTTTTATAACTATGTGACGAGGCCATACCCCTAGCCTTAAACAGCCGAACACCAACGCGTTACCGTCACAAGTTATATGGGGGCCTGTCCTAGGAGCTTCACTCAGGTACTGGTGCCAAGTGGTAATTTATGGTAAGCGTATTTAACTTTGTTAACGTAGCTTTACTATTTTTCATATTCAATTTCATTTTTTATGAGGTGCGGTGTATTGTGCATTACGAGAGTAACATATAGTGAAGGTGAGACAACTTTGGATTACGTGGTGACTGTAGGCCGCAGTCATACTCTTAATTGGTCATCTCTCCCTCCGTGTTATTACTCGTGTTTACCATCTATGTCCCTTGAATATTTCTCATTTTGACAGATCATCATATTGGTACCCTGGTACTGTGGTCTGCCCCGGGTCAAGAGTACCCAATCTTCTGCAATCTGACTGTAGGAGGACAAAGAGAGCCATAGATCCTCTAGCTCGAACTTTAGTTGCTGAATTGGGACCTCAGCAGCAGTTCTCGTCACCAGTTGACACCTCGCACCCCTACACGTCAGTCAGAGATGATGATACATACAACGGTAGGGAATTAGCTTATTTTTTCAGAGCACAAAAGTTCGCTAATTCTGTAAGTATCATATTAAATTCAGTAGGAAAAACTTGCTTTATGTCCTATAGAGACGTGGCAAGGTATGCCTACATCCTTGGATTACCAATTTTACTTTTGAAGCATTTAACTGTTTCATTTGTTTTCGAAACTCTGTTTCATTTGTTAGTAGGATTTTCTTGCCCTTATCCTCTTACATGAGTACCGGGTACAAGATTTCCTGCGCCCTTGATTTAATTTAATCATTTAACATCTTTTACTTAACTTTAATTGTTAAAGATCTCACAGGATAGGTACCAGTTGCCACGTTGTCCTGTTTCTGACATTCACTATTGAATATTCGTGTACCTTTATTTGCTAATTTCACCATGTTTCGTCTCCAAGCTTTCCGTGCAAATCCAGCAGGTGAAATAGGGACTTTAAGTCGTGCCAAGAGGACTGAATTACAAACTCTTGCACATGAGTATCAACTAGAAGTTCCCTACCAAGCCAACAAAAATGACCTACACAACCTGTTGCTGGATTACTATTTAGAGCAAGGTAAGATAGACTCTGAAACTCATGAAACTTACTATATTGCAGATAAAACTGACTTGGCAACGATGAAACTTAAACTAGAGCTGGCCAAGATTGAACGTGAGCAGCAAAGAGAAGCAGCTGCCATACGAAGGGAAGAACAAGAACGTGAGGCTGCCTTAAGAAGGGAAGAAATCGCCCTCAAAGAACGTGAGTTTGCAATGCTCCGTGAGCGGGAACGAGTACAGCTTGAAACACTCCAGGAGCGGGAACGCTTACAGCTTGAAACCAAACAACGCGAGTTGGAGATGCAACGCGAACATGACAAGCAACAAGCGACTCTGGCTCTAGAGTGTCGTCAACGCGAAATCGCCTTGGAAACTTCCCACTTCACTCAACGCCAGCAAGCTACTGCCAATCTTCCCGTCAGTTTTAATATATCACATGCAAGTAAGTTAATGCCATCCTTTGTAGAAGCAGAAGTTGATGTGTTTTTCACCACCTTTGAAACCCTTGCTAATCAACTCAGTTGGCCTGTCGACCAATGGGCCACACTTCTCAGAGTCCATCTTACAGGTAGAGCTGCAGTCACACTCAGTACTTTGGCGTCTGAGAATGACTACCACACTCTGAAACAAGCAGTGTTGGACGCCTACCTACTTTCCACCGAAAGTTATAGAAGGAAATTCCGTGACCACCTGAAGGCAAGTACCACTACCTTCCTTGAGTTTGCTAACACGAAACGGAGGTATTTCATGAAATGGCTGGAAGCAGCACATGTCTCTACTTTTACAGAACTCGTCAACCTGATGCTTGTTGAAGAATTCTTGAGACGTGTGCCGCCTCCTGTCCGCCTCTACTTAGCAGATAAAGAAGAAACCGACTACCTGAAGTGTGCTAAGTCGGCTGACACTTACAGCCTCATCCACCGGCTGACACCCGAACCATCCTCCAGTAAGAAGTCGTGGTACAGTTACGAGAAGGTGAGCCCCGATCAAGCTGGTTCACAACTGTACTGCAAGTATTGTAGACTCTATGGACATACCATAGACAAGTGTGGTAAGTCTCAATACAAGGGAATCACTGACCAACAAAAACCCAAACCAACTCCTCCTAAGTCCGGTAAGCCTGTGATGAATGTTGGTGTTAATGTTAATGATCTTTCTCTTTTCAGTAACCACCTGTATACTGGAACTGTCTCTGCCAACGGTTCAAATCCGGAGGGACGTTTCAAATTGAAGATCTTGAGGGACACAGCGGCTCTACAATCGATCATCTTGAAGTCGGCTGTGCCCAACATCGTCTACACCGGAGAAACTGTCTTCATCACTGACCTCACTGCTACCACTCCATACCCTCTCGCCAGAGTCCACCTGGATTGTCCCTACGTGAACGGGGAAGTCCAAGTCGCCGTCAGGGAAAAGCCTTTTCCCATGCCTGGAGTGCAACTTCTCCTAGGCAACGACTTGGCAGAAGACCTGCAACCGACCAACCTCATCGTCATGGACAAACCCCAGGTGTGTAACTCTGTGCCACTAAACCCTATTCTAGAGTATGTTCCAGCAGAGGTTCAAGAGAGTGATGAAGTTTCTCCTCCGGTTCTCGTGACCACCCGTGCACAAGCCGCACGTCCACAGCCAGCTGACTCTACTGCTACCGCTGTCCCTCAAGACCCTCAGAAACTCCCCCCGCATCTGACCAAGTTGGAGTTCCGTAAGTTGCAGAGGGAAGATCTTACTTTAACACCATTGTTTTTCCAGGCTGAGACTCAACCCGACAGTATTCCTGGGTTCTTCCTAGACAACGACTTGCTCTACCGCAGATATAGACCCAGTAAACTGAAGGAGGAGGACGATTGGGCCAACATCGAACAACTTGTGATTCCCACCAGCCTGCGGCCCACTATTCTACACCTGGCCCATGGAGCGTTCTCCCACTACGGCTTCAACAAGACTTACCATGGGATTCGTCAAGACTACTACTGGCCAGGTATGGTAAATAACGTCAAACAGTACGTAAAACAGTGTCATACATGTCAGATGGCAGGCAAACCGAACATCTCCATTCCCAGAGCGCCACTGATTCCCATACAGGTGCCTGCGGAACCTTTCCACAGACTCATAATAGACTGTGTTGGTCCTTTACCTCGGACCAGTTCAGGTAACGCCTACATCCTAACCATCCTGTGTCCTACCACCAGATTTCCCATAGCAGTTCCAGTGAAGAACATCACGGCTGCTACGGTTATCAAACATCTATTGAAGATCTTCACTCAATACGGATTTCCCAGGGAGATTCAAAGTGACTGTGGTACCAACTTCACCAGTGATCTCTTCAAAAGGACACTGGAGGAGTTCAACATCAAACAGGTATTGTCCAGCCCCTATCATCCTGCTTCACAGGGTTCTCTTGAACGTAGTCATCAGACCATCAAAGCACTCTTGAAAAAGTTTTGTAGTGAAACCTCGAAGGATTGGGATAAGCAGATTGACCTTATAATGTGTATTTTCAGAAGTCTCCCCAATGAGTCCCTAGGAGTATCTCCTTATGAGATGCTCTACGGCCGTAAGTGCCGTACTCCCCTTAAGGCTTTCAAAGACTCTCTCAGAGATGCCACCTTCAGTGAGTATCAGAATGTGCCCCAGTTTCTTCAAAACCTTCAACACATTCTAGAGAGAGTCGACCGCTTTGCCCATGATAATCTATTGAAAGCCCAGGTGAGAATGAAGACTCATTACGACCAGACCAGCAAAGTAAGAAAATTCAAGCCGGGAGACTTCGTCCTTGCCTATTTCCCTATCCCAGGTTCACCTTTACAAAACAGGTTTTCAGGACCCTACTGCGTCAAAGAGTGCAGGAATAATAACAACTACGTAATAGAGACTCCAGATAGGCGGCGGAAGACCCAGCTGTGCCACGTCAACCTCCTGAAGCAATATAATGGTACTCCTCCCACTGTCCTAACTAACTATTCCACCTTCACAGAACCCTACATCCACAGTGAGACCTTCCCAGCTTCTCCTCCCGAAAGCACTGACAAGGAGTCAGCGCTTTCTAATTCCAAAATCCTTAATGATCTTCCCAAATGCTTTCAGGATAATAATCGTGCTCCTTTGCCCTCTTCTAATTCCACTCTCACCTCGTCAGATAAGCCCTTCATCCTCCATGTCGACGCCAATGGTACCGACGTTGGTGGTGTCGTGATGCAGCAACGAGGCGAGAAGAATACACCTGTCAGCGACTACTGCTACAAGGAACTACGGAACAATTGGCAAGGAGCTACTCTTCCTCATCCTGAAGCTTCAGCACTTCACTCCACACCTGAAAAGTGCTCGGTCCACCATCAATACGGACCACATCACCCTACACCACCTGCAGCACGCCCACTTCCCATCTCAACGTCTTCTACTATGGGCTTGCTACCTGCAGAAATTCAACCTGGAGACACGCTATACCAAGAGTCTGACAACATCTTAGCCCATGATCTCTCCAGAGTTTATGAAGTAGAAGCGACTCCATCCATTACTCCACCACATAACGACGTACTTCTTCCAGAACCGCAGGCTTCGGGGGAGAGTTGTGACGATAATCTCCTTCAAGAGATTGAGCCTGCTCTTCCCTCCACAAGTACGTCGTTGAAATTATATAAAACTACTAGGGAAGAAATGTCCAACAACGACAACAACATCTCCAAGGTTTGCCAGAGCGCAAAACGTTGCAGCCAGAGACACCTGTTCAGACTCAAACCGCCAAACTACCTGTTGATCGCTACCGGCTCCGCTGATTGGTCGCCGGCCGGGCTGCAACTGCACTCCACCCCCCCATACTACTTGATGTCTGGGGTCGCCACGACCTCAGACCTCAGAATATTTAGTGCTTTCGCAGTTACCACTCCTCCCGGCTAGACGTTAGCGTGTACTGAGAGAGGTGGTAGCTTAAAGCCAATATTCCAGCACCTTCCCTTTAATTTTGTGTTGCACTTCTTGTTATTTTATCTTAACGTAACTTTTCATTGTGTCATTTAATTATTCTTATTATTTTGATTGATTGATTTTATTATAAAAATTTGTTTGTCCATTTTTTCATGTTTTGATTTATTTAACGTAATTAAAATTTCATTGTTAAAATTTACTTGTGTTTTGTGTGTCTTCTCCTTACCTTACCACAGACGAAGTTCCAGTTTTTTCTATTTTTTTTATAACTATGTGACGAGGCCATACCCCTAGCCTTAAACAGCCGAACACCAACGCGTTACCGTCACAAGTTATATGGGGGCCTGTCCTAGGAGCTTCACTCAGGTACTGGTGCCAAGTGGTAATTTATGGTAAGCGTATTTAACTTTGTTAACGTAGCTTTACTATTTTTCATATTCAATTTCATTTTTTATAAGGTGCGGTGTATTGTGCATTACGAGAGTAACATATAGTGAAGGTGAGACAACTTTGGATTACGTGGTGACTGTAGGCCGCAGTCATACTCTTAATTGGTCATCTCTCCCTCCGTGTTATTACTCGTGTTTACCATCTATGTCCCTTGAATATTTCTCATTTTGACAGATCATCATATTGGTACCCTGGTACTGTGGTCTGCCCCGGGTCAAGAGTACCCAATCTTCTGCAATCTGACTGTAGGAGGACAAAGAGAGCCATAGATCCTCTAGCTCGAACTTTAGTTGCTGAATTGGGACCTCAGCAGCAGTTCTCGTCACCAGTTGACACCTCGCACCCCTACACGTCAGTCAGAGATGATGATACATACAACGGTAGGGAATTAGCTTATTTTTTCAGAGCACAAAAGTTCGCTAATTCTGTAAGTATCATATTAAATTCAGTAGGAAAAACTTGCTTTATGTCCTATAGAGACGTGGCAAGGTATGCCTACATCCTTGGATTACCAATTTTACTTTTGAAGCATTTAACTGTTTCATTTGTTTTCGAAACTCTGTTTCATTTGTTAGTAGGATTTTCTTGCCCTTATCCTCTTACATGAGTACCGGGTACAAGATTTCCTGCGCCCTTGATTTAATTTAATCATTTAACATCTTTTACTTAACTTTAATTGTTAAAGATCTCACAGGATAGGTACCAGTTGCCACGTTGTCCTGTTTCTGACATTCACTATTGAATATTCGTGTACCTTTATTTGCTAATTTCACCATGTTTCGTCTCCAAGCTTTCCGTGCAAATCCAGCAGGTGAAATAGGGACTTTAAGTCGTGCCAAGAGGACTGAATTACAAACTCTTGCACATGAGTATCAACTAGAAGTTCCCTACCAAGCCAACAAAAATGACCTACACAACCTGTTGCTGGATTACTATTTAGAGCAAGGTAAGATAGACTCTGAAACTCATGAAACTTACTATATTGCAGATAAAACTGACTTGGCAACGATGAAACTTAAACTAGAGCTGGCCAAGATTGAACGTGAGCAGCAAAGAGAAGCAGCTGCCATACGAAGGGAAGAACAAGAACGTGAGGCTGCCTTAAGAAGGGAAGAAATCGCCCTCAAAGAACGTGAGTTTGCAATGCTCCGTGAGCGGGAACGAGTACAGCTTGAAACACTCCAGGAGCGGGAACGCTTACAGCTTGAAACCAAACAACGCGAGTTGGAGATGCAACGCGAACATGACAAGCAACAAGCGACTCTGGCTCTAGAGTGTCGTCAACGCGAAATCGCCTTGGAAACTTCCCACTTCACTCAACGCCAGCAAGCTACTGCCAATCTTCCCGTCAGTTTTAATATATCACATGCAAGTAAGTTAATGCCATCCTTTGTAGAAGCAGAAGTTGATGTGTTTTTCACCACCTTTGAAACCCTTGCTAATCAACTCAGTTGGCCTGTCGACCAATGGGCCACACTTCTCAGAGTCCATCTTACAGGTAGAGCTGCAGTCACACTCAGTACTTTGGCGTCTGAGAATGACTACCACACTCTGAAACAAGCAGTGTTGGACGCCTACCTACTTTCCACCGAAAGTTATAGAAGGAAATTCCGTGACCACCTGAAGGCAAGTACCACTACCTTCCTTGAGTTTGCTAACACGAAACGGAGGTATTTCATGAAATGGCTGGAAGCAGCACATGTCTCTACTTTTACAGAACTCGTCAACCTGATGCTTGTTGAAGAATTCTTGAGACGTGTGCCGCCTCCTGTCCGCCTCTACTTAGCAGATAAAGAAGAAACCGACTACCTGAAGTGTGCTAAGTCGGCTGACACTTACAGCCTCATCCACCGGCTGACACCCGAACCATCCTCCAGTAAGAAGTCGTGGTACAGTTACGAGAAGGTGAGCCCCGATCAAGCTGGTTCACAACTGTACTGCAAGTATTGTAGACTCTATGGACATACCATAGACAAGTGTGGTAAGTCTCAATACAAGGGAATCACTGACCAACAAAAACCCAAACCAACTCCTCCTAAGTCCGGTAAGCCTGTGATGAATGTTGGTGTTAATGTTAATGATCTTTCTCTTTTCAGTAACCACCTGTATACTGGAACTGTCTCTGCCAACGGTTCAAATCCGGAGGGACGTTTCAAATTGAAGATCTTGAGGGACACAGCGGCTCTACAATCGATCATCTTGAAGTCGGCTGTGCCCAACATCGTCTACACCGGAGAAACTGTCTTCATCACTGACCTCACTGCTACCACTCCATACCCTCTCGCCAGAGTCCACCTGGATTGTCCCTACGTGAACGGGGAAGTCCAAGTCGCCGTCAGGGAAAAGCCTTTTCCCATGCCTGGAGTGCAACTTCTCCTAGGCAACGACTTGGCAGAAGACCTGCAACCGACCAACCTCATCGTCATGGACAAACCCCAGGTGTGTAACTCTGTGCCACTAAACCCTATTCTAGAGTATGTTCCAGCAGAGGTTCAAGAGAGTGATGAAGTTTCTCCTCCGGTTCTCGTGACCACCCGTGCAAAAGCCGCTCGTCCACAGCCAGCTGACTCTACTGCTACCGCTGTCCCTCAAGACCCTCAGAAACTCCCCCCGCATCTGACCAAGTTGGAGTTCCGTAAGTTGCAGAGGGAAGATCTTACTTTAACACCATTGTTTTTCCAGGCTGAGACTCAACCCGACAGTATTCCTGGGTTCTTCCTAGAGAACGACATGCTCTACCGCAGATATAGACCCAGTAAACTGAAGGAGGAGGACGATTGGGCCAACATCGAACAACTTGTGATTCCCACCAGCCTGCGGCCCACTATTCTACACCTGGCCCATGGAGCGTTCTCCCACTACGGCTTCAACAAGACTTACCATGGGATTCGTCAAGACTACTACTGGCCAGGTATGGTAAATAACGTCAAACAGTACGTAAAACAGTGTCATACATGTCAGATGGCAGGCAAACCGAACATCTCCATTCCCAGAGCGCCACTGATTCCCATACAGGTGCCTGCGGAACCTTTCCACAGACTCATAATAGACTGTGTTGGTCCTTTACCTCGGACCAGTTCAGGTAACGCCTACATCCTAACCATCCTGTGTCCTACCACCAGATTTCCCATAGCAGTTCCAGTGAAGAACATCACGGCTGCTACGGTTATCAAACATCTATTGAAGATCTTCACTCAATACGGATTTCCCAGGGAGATTCAAAGTGACTGTGGTACCAACTTCACCAGTGATCTCTTCAAAAGGACACTGGAGGAGTTCAACATCAAACAGGTATTGTCCAGCCCCTATCATCCTGCTTCACAGGGTTCTCTTGAACGTAGTCATCAGACCATCAAAGCACTCTTGAAAAAGTTTTGTAGTGAAACCTCGAAGGATTGGGATAAGCAGATTGACCTTATAATGTGTATTTTCAGAAGTCTCCCCAATGAGTCCCTAGGAGTATCTCCTTATGAGATGCTCTACGGCCGTAAGTGCCGTACTCCCCTTAAGGCTTTCAAAGACTCTCTCAGAGATGCCACCTTCAGTGAGCATCAGAATGTGCCCCAGTTTCTTCAAAACCTTCAACACATTCTAGAGAGAGTCGACCGCTTTGCCCATGATAATCTATTGAAAGCCCAGGTGAGAATGAAGACTCATTACGACCAGACCAGCAAAGTAAGAAAATTCAAGCCGGGAGACTTCGTCCTTGCCTATTTCCCTATCCCAGGTTCACCTTTACAAAACAGGTTTTCAGGACCCTACTGCGTCAAAGAGTGCAGGAATAATAACAACTACGTAATAGAGACTCCAGATAGGCGGCGGAAGACCCAGCTGTGCCACGTCAACCTCCTGAAGCAATATAATGGTACTCCTCCCACTGTCCTAACTAACTATTCCACCTTCACAGAACCCTACATCCACAGTGAGACCTTCCCAGCTTCTCCTCCCGAAAGCACTGACAAGGAGTCAGCGCTTTCTAATTCCAAAATCCTTAATGATCTTCCCAAATGCTTTCAGGATAATAATCGTGCTCCTTTGCCCTCTTCTAATTCCACTCTCACCTCGTCAGATAAGCCCTTCATCCTCCATGTCGACGCCAATGGTACCGACGTTGGTGGTGTCGTGATGCAGCAACGAGGCGAGAAGAATACACCTGTCAGCGACTACTGCTACAAGGAACTACGGAACAATTGGCAAGGAGCTACTCTTCCTCATCCTGAAGCTTCAGCACTTCACTCCACACCTGAAAAGTGCTCGGTCCACCATCAATACGGACCACATCACCCTACACCACCTGCAGCACGCCCACTTCCCATCTCAATGTCTTCTACTATGGGCTTGCTTCCTGCAGAAATTCAACCTGGAGACACGCTATACCAAGAGTCTGACAACATCTTAGCCCATGATCTCTCCAGAGTTTATGAAGTAGAAGCGACTCCATCCATTACTCCACCACATAACGATGTACTTCTTCCAGAACCGCAGGCTTCGGGGGAGAGTTGTGACGATAATCTCCTTCAAGAGATTGAGCCTGCTCTTCCCTCCACAAGTACGTCGTTGAAATTATATAAAACTACTAGGGAAGAAATGTCCAACAACGACAACAACATCTCCAAGGTTTGCCAGAGCGCAAAACGTTGCAGCCAGAGACACCTGTTCAGACTCAAACCGCCAAACAACCTGTTGATCGCTACCGGCTCCGCTGATTGGTCGCCGGCCGGGCTGCAACTGCACTCCACCCCCCCATACTACTTGATGTCTGGGGTCGCCACGACCTCAGATCTCAGAATATTTAGTGCTTTCGCAGTTACCACTCCTCCCGGCTAGACGTTAGCGTGTACTGAGAGAGGTGGTAGCTTAAAGCCAATATTCCAGCACCTTCCCTTTAATTTTGTGTTGCACTTCTTGTTATTTTATCTTAACGTAACTTTTCATTGTGTCATTTAATTATTCTTATTATTTTGATTGATTGATTTTATTATAAAAATTTGTTTGTCCATTTTTTCATGTTTTGATTTATTTAACGTAATTAAAATTTCATTGTTAAAATTTACTTGTGTTTTGTGTGTCTCTCCTTACCTTACCACAGACGAAGTTCCAGTTTTTTCTATTTTTTTTTATAACTATGTGACGAGGCCATACCCCTAGCCTTAAACAGCCGAACACCAACGCGTTACCGTCACAATATATATATATATTTTTTAATATGTTATATTTATAAATATATATGTATATTTAAATATTGATATATACCTGTGGGTCCAGGAGGCCATCTGTGTCCCCTCAGTTGGTCTCCCTTATCACAGTTTGTGTCTATGGATGTGTGTCTGTGTGTGAGTGTGTTTATCCCTGTGAGTGTCCGGGTGAGTGTGAGTGCCCCTGTGAGTGTCCGTGTGCGTGTGTGTCCGGTTATACCTGTGGATCCACGAGGCCATCTGTGTCCCCTCAGATGGTCTCCCTTATCACAGTCTATGGGTGTGTGTGTGTGAGTATGAGTGTCCCTGTGAGTGTTCGGGTGAGGGTGTGTGTGTGTGTCCGGGTTTATGTGAGGTTTGGTTCCAGGAAACATCCTCCCCCCCCCTCCCCATATCTCCTCCCTATTCCCACCGTGGGTTCGAATCCCAGGTGATTAGACCTGCCCTAGGTCAATGGATCCAAGGTATCCATCCGTGGGCCCAACGTATTTCACCCCTTCCCCACTTTCCAAGGGCCAGGTCAATTCCAGCTATCCAGGGAACCTGTCGAAACAGAGGCAGCTACAGGAGGGGACACACAAATATTTGTGCCCTGCAGTTACACACCCGTTCCGACAGGCTCGATCGCAATCTACGCAGATGAGAACACGTTCTCTTCCGACTAGACTACGCTGGAGTCGCTGTATGTGTCAAATTTGGATCCTTTATTTATAGTTAGTATTTTTGGTGTATTAATTGATTTGTTTTAATTTTTTAATGATTTAGGTAGAGTGATTTAAGGGGTTGGGAGGGGGCGGGTTGCGTGTGTAGTGGATTGTACGAGAACGTGGTTGGTTAGTATTTATCTAGTTGTGTTCACCTAGTTGTGCTTGCGAGGGTTGAGCTCTACTCTTTCGGCCCGCCTCTCAACTGTCAATCAATCAATTATTAATAACTAATAAAAAAAATCCACACACACAGACACACACACCCAGGAAGCAGCCCGTAACAGCTGACTAACGCCCAGGTACATATTTACTGCTAGGTAATAGAGGGCATCAGAATAATAGAAACTCTGCTGATTTCCGTTTGTGCCATCACCGGGGGATCGAATGAGCTAGGATTACGAGTCGAGAGCGACGTCCACTCAGCTATAAAGCCCCCTAGTTTGTGTATTGGTGCAAAAGATAATTTGGGAGAGGTTAAGGGAAAGGAATGATGTTTGGTGGCCTTGAAAGCTTTGGAAGGGAGGGGGTTGCCAGTTATGAAATAAAATTGTTATTTTTTTTAGATATGATATATATGCAAAAGACGTTGCGAGATATAGTAAGAAAAGTGTTTCTGACTGAGGTTAGGTACTGTGTGATTGACTTGTATGTGGGGAAAAAGAATACTTATTAGAAAATTAGATAATCTTTAGAAATATTTCTTTGCAAATTAATGTGTAAAAAGCCTATGGTTATCGTACCTTAAACAAACACACGTGAGCACAGTTAGTCCACGGGATTCAGAGAGTGAACAGCGTAATAGTAACAAAAAATGTGACAATGAGGGGAAACTATGTCATTCAAACGTTAACCATATAAATTACTGTAACACTAACCGAGCGTCCACATACATATTCCAATCAATTTATGATAACCATTTTAGGGTTGGTTAGAATCGGTTATATATCTACGTTAGTTTTTGACTCAAATGAAAAGAACTTAACTCATACATAATGAAATGGATAGTTTTATCATTTCATAAGAAAATTACTCAAAAAACCAATAAATTCAGGAAAACTTTGCTTATTAGGCAAATCGTGCCTTGCATACTAGGCCAGGAAGTACGCTCTGTCTACTAGGTACGATATATATATATATATATATATATATATATATATATATATATGTCGTACCTAGTAGCCAGAACTCACTTCTGAGCCTACTATGCAAGGCCCGATTTGCCTAATAAGCCAAGTTTTCATGAATTAATTGCTTTTCGACTACCTAACCTACCTAACCTAACCTAACCTAACTTTTTCGGCTACCTAACCAAACCTAACCTATAAAGATAGGTTAGGTTAGGTTAGGTAGGGTTGGTTAGGTTCGGTCATATATCTACGTTAATTTTAACTCCAATAAAAAAAAATTGACCTCTTACATAATGATATGGGTAGCTTTATCATTTCATAAGAAAACAAATAGAGAAAATATATTAATTCATGAAAACTTGGCTTATTAGGCAAATCGGGCCTTGCATTGTAGGCTGAAAAGTGAGTTCTGGCTACTAGGTACGACATATATATATATATATATATATATATATATATATATATATGTCGTTCCTAGTAGCCAGAACGCACTTCTCGGCCTACTATTCAAGGCCCGATTTGCCTAATAAGCCAAGTTTTCCTGAATTAATATATTTTTTCTAATTTTTTTCTTATGAAATGATAAAGCTACCCATTTCATTATGTATGAGGTCAATTTTTTTTTATTAGAGTTAAAAATATCGTAGATATATGACCGAACCTAACCAACCCTACCTAACCTAACCTAACCTATCTTTATAGGTTAGGTTAGGATAGGTAGCGGAAAAAAGGTAGGTTAGGTTAGGTAGGTTAGGTTGCCGAAAAACAATTAATTCATGAAAACTTGGCTTATTAGGCAAATCAGGCCTTGCATAGTAGGCTGAGAAGTGCATTCTGGCTACTAGGTACGACATATATATATATATATATATATATATATATATATATATATATATATATATATATATATATATATATTTATATATATATATTTTTTTTAATATGTTATATTTATAAATATATATGTATATTTAAATATTGATATATACCTGTGGGTCCAGGAGGCCATCTGTGTCCCCTCAGTTGGTCTCCCTTATCACAGTTTGTGTCTATGGATGTGTGTCTGTGTGTGAGTGTGTTTATCCCTGTGAGTGTCCGGGTGAGTGTGAGTGCCCCTGTGAGTGTCCGTGTGCGTGTGTGTCCGGTTATACCTGTGGATCCACGAGGCCATCTGTGTCCCCTCAGATGGTCTCCCTTATCACAGTCTATGGGTGTGTGTGTGTGAGTATGAGTGTCCCTGTGAGTGTTCGGGTGAGGGTGTGTGTGTGAGTGTCCGGGTTTATGTGAGGTTTGGTTCCAGGAAACATCCCCCCCCCCCCTCCCCATATCTCCTCCCTATTCCCACCGTGGGTTCGAATCCCAGGTGATTAGACCTGCCCTAGGTCAATGGATCCAAGGTATCCATCCGTGGGCCCAACGTATTTCACCCCTTCCCCACTTTCCAAGGGCCAGGTCAATTCCAGCTATCCAGGGAACCTGTCGAAACAGAGGCAGCTACAGGAGGGGACACACAAATATTTGTGCCCTGCAGTTACACACCCGTTCCGACAGGCTCGATCGCAATCTATGCAGATGAGAACACGTTCTCTTCCGACTAGACTACGCTGGAGTCGCTGTATGTGTCAAATTTGGATCCTTTATTTATAGTTAGTATTTTTGGTGTATTAATTGATTTGTTTTAATTTTTTAATGATTTAGGTAGAGTGATTTAAGGGGTTGGGAGGGGGCGGGTTGCGTGTGTAGTGGATTGTACGAGAACGTGGTTGGTTAGTATTTATCTAGTTGTGTTCACCAAGTTGTGCTTGCGAGGGTTGAGCTCTACTCTTTCGGCCCGCCTCTCAACTGTCAATCAATCAATTATTAATAACTAATAAAAAAAATCCACACACACAGACACACACACCCAGGAAGCAGCCTGTAACAGCTGACTAACGCCCAGGTACATATTTACTGCTAGGTAATAGAGGGCATCAGAATAATAGAAACTCTGCTGATTTCCGTTTGTGCCATCACCGGGGGATCGAATGAGCTAGGATTACGAGTCGAGAGCGACGTCCACTCAGCTATAAAGCCCCCTAGTTTGTGTATTGGTGCAAAAGATAATTTGGGAGAGGTTAAGGGAAAGGAATGATGTTTGGTGGCCTTGAAAGCTTTGGAAGGGAGGGGGTTGCCAGTTATGAAATAAAATTGTTATTTTTTTAAGATATGATATATATGCAAAAGACGTTGCGAGATATAGTAAGAAAAGTGTTTCTGACTGAGGTTAGGTACTGTGTGATTGACTTGTATGTGGGGAAAAAGAATACTTATTAGAAAATTAGATAATCTTTAAAAATATTTCTTTGCAAATTAATGTGTAAAAAGCCTATGGTTATCGTACCTTAAACAAACACACGTGAGCACAGTTAGTCCACGGGATTCAGAGTGAGAGTGAACAGCGTAATAGTAACAAAAAATGTGACAATGAGGGGAAACTATGTCATTCAAACGTTAACCATATAAATTACTGTAACACTAACCGAGCGTCCACATACATATTCCAATCAATTTATGATAACCATTTTAGGGTTGGTTAGAATCGGTTATATATCTACGTTAGTTTTTGACTCAAATGATAAGAACTTAACTCATACATAATGAAATGGATAGTTTTATCATTTCATAAGAAAAATACTCGAAAAACTAATAAATTCAGGAAAACTTTGCTTATTAGGCAAATCGTGCCTTGCATACTAGGCCAGGAAGTACGCTCTTTCTACTAGGTACGATATATATATATATATATATATATATATATATATATATATATATATATATATATATATATATATATATATATATATGTCGTTCCTAGTAGCCAGAACGCACTTCTCGGCCTACTATTCAAGGCCCGATTTGCCTAATAAGCCAAGTTTTCCTGAATTAATATATTTTTTCTAATTTTTTCTTATGAAATGATAAAGCTACCCATTTCATTATGTATGAGGTCAATTTTTTTTTATTAGAGTTAAAAATATCGTAGATATATGACCGAACCTAACCAACCCTACCTAACCTAACCTAACCTATCTTTATAGGTTAGGTTAGGATAGGTAGCGGAAAAAGGTAGGTTAGGTTAGGTAGGTTAGGTTGCCGAAAAACAATTAATTCATGAAAACTTGGCTTATTAGGCAAATCAGGCCTTGCATAGTAGGCTGAGAAGTGCGTTCTGGCTACTAGGTACGACATATACATATATATATATATATATATATATATATATATATATATATATATATATATATATATATATATATATATATATATATATTTATATATATATTTTTTTTAATATGTTATATTTATAAATATATATGTATCTTTAAATATTGATATATACCTGTGGGTCCAGGAGGCCATCTGTGTCCCCTCAGTTGGTCTCCCTTATCACAGTTTGTGTCTATGGATGTGTGTCTGTGTGTGAGTGTGTTTATCCCTGTGAGTGTCCGGGTGAGTGTGAGTGCCCCTGTGAGTGTCCGTGTGCGTGTGTGTCCGGTTATACCTGTGGATCCACGAGGCCATCTGTGTCCCCTCAGATGGTCTCCCTTATCACAGTCTATGGGTGTGTGTGTGTGAGTATGAGTGTCCCTGTGAGTGTTCGGGTGAGGGTGTGTGTGTGAGTGTCCGGGTTTATGTGAGGTTTGGTTCCAGGAAACATCCTCCCCCCCCCTCCCCATATCTCCTCCCTATTCCCACCGTGGGTTCGAATCCCAGGTGATTAGACCTGCCCTAGGTCAATGGATCCAAGGTATCCATCCGTGGGCCCAACGTATTTCACCCCTTTTCCACTTTCCAAGGGCCAGGTCAATTCCAGCTATCCAGGGAACCTGTCGAAACAGAGGCAGCTACAGGAGGGGACACACAAATATTTGTGCCCTGCAGTTACACACCCGTTCCGACAGGCTCGATCGCAATCTATGCAGATGAGAACACGTTCTCTTCCGACTAGACTACGCTGGAGTCGCTGTATGTGTCAAATTTGGATCCTTTATTTATAGTTAGTATTTTTGGTGTATTAATTGATTTGTTTTAATTTTTTAATGATTTAGGTAGAGTGATTTAAGGGGTTGGGAGGGGGCGGGTTGCGTGTGTAGTGGATTGTACGAGAACGTGGTTGGTTAGTATTTATCTAGTTGTGTTCACCTAGTTGTGCTTGCGAGGGTTGAGCTCTACTCTTTCGGCCCGCCTCTCAACTGTCAATCAATCAATTATTAATATCTAATAAAAAAAATCCACACACACAGACACACACACCCAGGAAGCAGCCCGTAACAGCTGACTAACGCCCAGGTACATATTTACTGCTAGGTAATAGAGGGCATCAGAATAATAGAAACTCTGCTGATTTCCGTTTGTGCCATCACCGGGGGATCGAATGAGCTAGGATTACGAGTCGAGAGCGACGTCCACTCAGCTATAAAGCCCCCTAGTTTGTGTATTGGTGCAAAAGATAATTTGGGAGAGGTTAAGGGAAAGGAATGATGTTTGGTGGCCTTGAAAGCTTTGGAAGGGAGGGGGTTGCCAGTTATGAAATAAAATTGTTATTTTTTTAAGATATGATATATATGCAAAAGACGTTGCGAGATATAGTAAGAAAAGTGTTTCTGACTGAGGTTAGGTACTGTGTGATTGACTTGTATGTGGGGAAAAAGAATACTTATTAGAAAATTAGATAATCTTTAGAAATATTTCTTTGCAAATTAATGTGTAAAAAGCCTATGGTTATCGTACCTTAAACAAACACACGTGAGCACAGTTAGTCCACGGGATTCAGAGTGAGAGTGAACAGCGTAATAGTAACAAAAAATGTGACAATGAGGGGAAACTATGTCATTCAAACGTTAACCATATAAATTACTGTAACACTAACCGAGCGTCCACATACATATTCCAATCAATTTATGATAACCATTTTAGGGTTGGTTAGAATCGGTTATATATCTACGTTAGTTTTTGACTCAAATGATAAGAACTTAACTCATACATAATGAAATGGATAGTTTTATCATTTCATAAGAAAAATACTCGAAAAACTAATAAATTCAGGAAAACTTTGCTTATTAGGCAAATCGTGCCTTGCATACTAGGCCAGGAAGTACGCTCTGTCTACTAGGTACGATATATATATATATATATATATATATATATATATATGCGAACAAGCCTGAATGGTCCCCAGGACATATGCAACTGAAAACTCATTTTCAGTTGCTGAAAGAGATGGTTCGATTAGTCTTTCGCCCCTATACCCAGCTCCGACGATCGATTTGCACGTCAGAATCGCTACGGACTCGCTATCGTCAGAATCGCTATCGCTACTCATATATATATATATATATATATATATATATATATATATATATATATATATATATATATATTTATATATATATATATATATATATATATATATATATATATATATATATATATATATATATGTCGTTCCTAGTAGCCAGAACGCACTTCTCGGCCTACTATTCAAGGCCCGATTTGCCTAATAAGCCAACTTTTCCTGAATTAATATATTTTTTCTAATTTTTTTCTTATGAAATGATAAAGCTACCCATTTCATTATGTATGAGGTCAATTTTTTTTTATTAGAGTTAAAAATATCGTAGATATATGATCGAACCTAACCAACCCTACCTAACCTAACCTAACCTATCTTTATAGGTTAGGTTAGGATAGGTAGCGGAAAAAGGTAGGTTAGGTTAGGTAGGTTAGGTTGCCGAAAAACAATTAATTCATGAAAACTTGGCTTATTAGGCAAATCAGGCCTTGCATAGTAGGCTGAGAAGTGCGTTCTGGCTACTAGGTACGACATATACATATATATATATATATATATATATATATATATATATATATATATATATATATATATATATATATATATATATATATATATATATATATATATATTTATATTTATATATTTTTTTTAATATGTTATATTTATAAATATATATGTATATTTAAATATTGATATATACCTGTGGGTCCAGGAGGCCATCTGTGTCCCCTCAGTTGGTCTCCCTTATCACAGTTTGTGTCTATGGATGTGTGTCTGTGTGTGAGTGTGTTTATCCCTGTGAGTGTCCGGGTGAGTGTGAGTGCCCCTGTGAGTGTCCGTGTGCGTGTGTGTCCGGTTATACCTGTGGATCCACGAGGCCATCTGTGTCCCCTCAGATGGTCTCCCTTATCACAGTCTATGGGTGTGTGTGTGTGAGTATGAGTGTCCCTGTGAGTGTTCGGGTGAGGGTGTGTGTGTGAGTGTCCGGGTTTATGTGAGGTTTGGTTCCAGGAAACATCCTCCCCCCCCCTCCCCATATCTCCTCCCTATTCCCACCGTGGGTTCGAATCCCAGGTGATTAGACCTGCCCTAGGTCAATGGATCCAAGGTATCCATCCGTGGGCCCAACGTATTTCACCCCTTTCCCACTTTCCAAGGGCCAGGTCAATTCCAGCTATCCAGGGAACCTGTCGAAACAGAGGCAGCTACAGGAGGGGACACACAAATATTTGTGCCCTGCAGTTACACACCCGTTCCGACAGGCTCGATCGCAATCTATGCAGATGAGAACACGTTCTCTTCCGACTAGACTACGCTGGAGTCGCTGTATGTGTCAAATTTGGATCCTTTATTTATAGTTAGTATTTTTGGTGTATTAATTGATTTGTTTTAATTTTTTAATGATTTAGGTAGAGTGATTTAAGGGGTAGGGAGGGGGCGGGTTGCGTGTGTAGTGGATTGTACGAGAACGTGGTTGGTTAGTATTTATCTAGTTGTGTTCACCTAGTTGTGCTTGCGAGGGTTGAGCTCTACTCTTTCGGCCCGCCTCTCAACTGTCAATCAATCAATTATTAATATCTAATAAAAAAAATCCACACACACAGACACACACACCCAGGAAGCAGCCCGTAACAGCTGACTAACGCCCAGGTACATATTAACTGCTAGGTAATAGAGGGCATCAGAATAATAGAAACTCTGCTGATTTCCGTTTGTGCCATCACCGGGGGATCGAATGAGCTAGGATTACGAGTCGAGAGCGACGTCCACTCAGCTATAAAGCCCCCTAGTTTGTGTATTGGTGCAAAAGATAATTTGGGAGAGGTTAAGGGAAAGGAATGATGTTTGGTGGCCTTGAAAGCTTTGGAAGGGAGGGGGTTGCCAGTTATGAAATAAAATTGTTATTTTTTTAAGATATGATATATATGCAAAAGACGTTGCGAGATATAGTAAGAAAAGTGTTTCTGACTGAGGTTAGGTACTGTGTGATTGACTTGTATGTGGGGAAAAAGAATACTTATTAGAAAATTAGATAATCTTTAGAAATATTTCTTTGCAAATTAATGTGTAAAAAGCCTATGGTTATCGTACCTTAAACAAACACACGTGAGCACAGTTAGTCCACGGGATTCAGAGTGAGAGTGAACAGCGTAATAGTAACAAAAAATGTGACAATGAGGGGAAACTATGTCATTCAAACGTTAACCATATAAATTACTGTAACACTAACCGAGCGTCCACATACATATTCCAATCAATTTATGATAACCATTTTAGGGTTGGTTAGAATCGGTTATATATCTACGTTAGTTTTTGACTCAAATGATAAGAACTTAACTCATACATAATGAAATGGATAGTTTTATCATTTCATAAGAAAAATACTCTAAAAACTAATAAATTCAGGAAAACTTTGCTTATTAGGCAAATCGTGCCTTGCATACTAGGCCAGGAAGTACGCTCTGTCTACTAGGTACGATATATATATATATATATATATATATATATATATATATATATATATATATATATATATGCGAACAAGCCTGAATGGTCCCCAGGACATATGCAACTGAAAACTCATTTTCAGTTGCTGAAAGAGATGGTTCGATTAGTCTTTCGCCCCTATACCCAGCTCCGACGATCGATTTGCACGTCAGAATCGCTACGGACTCGCTATCGTCAGAATCGCTATCGCTACTCATATATATATATATATATATATATATATATATATATATATATATATATATATATATATTTATATATATATATATATATATATATATATATATATATATATATATATATATATATATATATATATATATATGTCGTTCCTAGTAGCCAGAACGCACTTCTCGGCCTACTATTCAAGGCCCGATTTGCCTAATAAGCCAAGTTTTCCTGAATTAATATATTTTTTCTAATTTTTTTCTTATGAAATGATAAAGCTACCCATTTCATTATGTATGAGGTCAATTTTTTTTTATTAGAGTTAAAAATATCGTAGATATATGATCGAACCTAACCAACCCTACCTAACCTAACCTAACCTATCTTTATAGGTTAGGTTAGGATAGGTAGCGGAAAAAGGTAGGTTAGGTTAGGTAGGTTAGGTTGCCGAAAAACAATTAATTCATGAAAACTTGGCTTATTAGGCAAATCAGGCCTTGCATAGTAGGCTGAGAAGTGCGTTCTGGCTACTAGGTACGACATATACATATATATATATATATATATATATATATATATATATATATATATATATATATATATATATATATATATATATATATATATATTTATATATATATATTTTTTTTAATATGTTATATTTATAAATATATATGTATATTTAAATATTGATATATACCTGTGGGTCCAGGAGGCCATCTGTGTCCCCTCAGTTGGTCTCCCTTATCACAGTTTGTGTCTATGGATGTGTGTCTGTGTGTGAGTGTGTTTATCCCTGTGAGTGTCCGGGTGAGTGTGAGTGCCCCTGTGAGTGTCCGTGTGCGTGTGTGTCCGGTTATACCTGTGGATCCACGAGGCCATCTGTGTCCCCTCAGATGGTCTCCCTTATCACAGTCTATGGGTGTGTGTGTGTGAGTATGAGTGTCCCTGTGAGTGTTCGGGTGAGGGTGTGTGTGTGAGTGTCCGGGTTTATGTGAGGTTTGGTTCCAGGAAACATCCTCCCCCCCCCTCCCCATATCTCCTCCCTATTCCCACCGTGGGTTCGAATCCCAGGTGATTAGACCTGCCCTAGGTCAATGGATCCAAGGTATCCATCCGTGGGCCCAACGTATTTCACCCCTTTCCCACTTTCCAAGGGCCAGGTCAATTCCAGCTATCCAGGGAACCTGTCGAAACAGAGGCAGCTACAGGAGGGGACACACAAATATTTGTGCCCTGCAGTTACACACCCGTTCCGACAGGCTCGATCGCAATCTATGCAGATGAGAACACGTTCTCTTCCGACTAGACTACGCTGGAGTCGCTGTATGTGTCAAATTTGGATCCTTTATTTATAGTTAGTATTTTTGGTGTATTAATTGATTTGTTTTAATTTTTTAATGATTTAGGTAGAGTGATTTAAGGGGTAGGGAGGGGGCGGGTTGCGTGTGTAGTGGATTGTACGAGAACGTGGTTGGTTAGTATTTATCTAGTTGTGTTCACCTAGTTGTGCTTGCGAGGGTTGAGCTCTACTCTTTCGGCCCGCCTCTCAACTGTCAATCAATCAATTATTAATATCTAATAAAAAAAATCCACACACACAGACACACACACCCAGGAAGCAGCCCGTAACAGCTGACTAACGCCCAGGTACATATTAACTGCTAGGTAATAGAGGGCATCAGAATAATAGAAACTCTGCTGATTTCCGTTTGTGCCATCACCGGGGGATCGAATGAGCTAGGATTACGAGTCGAGAGCGACGTCCACTCAGCTATAAAGCCCCCTAGTTTGTGTATTGGTGCAAAAGATAATTTGGGAGAGGTTAAGGGAAAGGAATGATGTTTGGTGGCCTTGAAAGCTTTGGAAGGGAGGGGGTTGCCAGTTATGAAATAAAATTTTTATTTTTTTAAGATATGATATATATGCAAAAGACGTTGCGAGATATAGTAAGAAAAGTGTTTCTGACTGAGGTTAGGTACTGTGTGATTGACTTGTATGTGGGGAAAAAGAATACTTATTAGAAAATTAGATAATCTTTAGAAATATTTCTTTGCAAATTAATGTGTAAAAAGCCTATGGTTATCGTACCTTAAACAAACACACGTGAGCACAGTTAGTCCACGGGATTCAGAGTGAGAGTGAACAGCGTAATAGTAACAAAAAATGTGACAATGAGGGGAAACTATGTCATTCAAACGTTAACCATATAAATTACTGTAACACTAACCGAGCGTCCACATACATATTCCAATCAATTTATGATAACCATTTTAGGGTTGGTTAGAATCGGTTATATATCTACGTTAGTTTTTGACTCAAATGATAAGAACTTAACTCATACATAATGAAATGGATAGTTTTATCATTTCATAAGAAAAATACTCTAAAAACTAATAAATTCAGGAAAACTTTGCTTATTAGGCAAATCGTGCCTTGCATACTAGGCCAGGAAGTACGCTCTGTCTACTAGGTACGATATATATATATATATATATATATATATGTATATATATATGCGAACAAGCCTGAATGGTCCCCAGGACATATGCAACTGAAAACTCATTTTCAGTTGCTGAAAGAGATGGTTCGATTAGTCTTTCGCCCCTATACCCAGCTCCGACGATCGATTTGCACGTCAGAATCGCTACGGACTCGCTATCGTCAGAATCGCTATCGCTACTCATATATATATATATATATATATATATATATATATATATATATATATATATATATATATATATTTATATATATATATATATATATATATATATATATATATATATATATATATATATATATATATATATATATATGTCGTTCCTAGTAGCCAGAACGCACTTCTCGGCCTACTATTCAAGGCCCGATTTGCCTAATAAGCCAAGTTTTCCTGAATTAATATATTTTTTCTAATTTTTTTCTTATGAAATGATAAAGCTACCCATTTCATTATGTATGAGGTCAATTTTTTTTTATTAGAGTTAAAAATATCGTAGATATATGATCGAACCTAACCAACCCTACCTAACCTAACCTAACCTATCTTTATAGGTTAGGTTAGGATAGGTAGCGGAAAAAGGTAGGTTAGGTTAGGTAGGTTAGGTTGCCGAAAAACAATTAATTCATGAAAACTTGGCTTATTAGGCAAATCAGGCCTTGCATAGTAGGCTGAGAAGTGCGTTCTGGCTACTAGGTACGACATATACATATATATATATATATATATATATATATATATATATATATATATATATATATATATATATATATATATATATTTATATATATATATTTTTTTTAATATGTTATATTTATAAATATATATGTATATTTAAATATTGATATATACCTGTGGGTCCAGGAGGCCATCTGTGTCCCCTCAGTTGGTCTCCCTTATCACAGTTTGTGTCTATGGATGTGTGTCTGTGTGTGAGTGTGTTTATCCCTGTGAGTGTCCGGGTGAGTGTGAGGGCCCCTGTGAGTGTCCGTGTGCGTGTGTGTCCGGTTATACCTGTGGATCCACGAGGCCATCTGTGTCCCCTCAGATGGTCTCCCTTATCACAGTCTATGGGTGTGTGTGTGTGAGTATGAGTGTCCCTGTGAGTGTTCGGGTGAGGGTGTGTGTGTGAGTGTCCGGGTTTATGTGAGGTTTGGTTCCAGGAAACATCCTCCCCCCCCCTCCCCATATCTCCTCCCTATTCCCACCGTGGGTTCGAATCCCAGGTGATTAGACCTGCCCTAGGTCAATGGATCCAAGGTATCCATCCGTGGGCCCAACGTATTTCACCCCTTTCCCACTTTCCAAGGGCCAGGTCAATTCCAGCTATCCAGGGAACCTGTCGAAACAGAGGCAGCTACAGGAGGGGACACACAAATATTTGTGCCCTGCAGTTACACACCCGTTCCGACAGGCTCGATCGCAATCTATGCAGATGAGAACACGTTCTCTTCCGACTAGACTACGCTGGAGTCGCTGTATGTGTCAAATTTGGATCCTTTATTTATAGTTAGTATTTTTGGTGTATTAATTGATTTGTTTTAATTTTTTAATGATTTAGGTAGAGTGATTTAAGGGGTAGGGAGGGGGCGGGTTGCGTGTGTAGTGGATTGTACGAGAACGTGGTTGGTTAGTATTTATCTAGTTGTGTTCACCTAGTTGTGCTTGCGAGGGTTGAGCTCTACTCTTTCGGCCCGCCTCTCAACTGTCAATCAATCAATTATTAATATCTAATAAAAAAAATCCACACACACAGACACACACACCCAGGAAGCAGCCCGTAACAGCTGACTAACGCCCAGGTACATATTTACTGCTAGGTAATAGAGGGCATCAGAATAATAGAAACTCTGCTGATTTCCGTTTGTGCCATCACCGGGGGATCGAATGAGCTAGGATTACGAGTCGAGAGCGACGTCCACTCAGCTATAAAGCCCCCTAGTTTGTGTATTGGTGCAAAAGATAATTTGGGAGAGGTTAAGGGAAAGGAATGATGTTTGGTGGCCTTGAAAGCTTTGGAAGGGAGGGGGTTGCCAGTTATGAAATAAAATTGTTATTTTTTTAAGATATGATATATATGCAAAAGACGTTGCGAGATATAGTAAGAAAAGTGTTTCTGACTGAGGTTAGGTACTGTGTGATTGACTTGTATGTGGGGAAAAAGAATACTTATTAGAAAATTAGATAATCTTTAGAAATATTTCTTTGCAAATTAATGTGTAAAAAGCCTATGGTTATCGTACCTTAAACAAACACACGTGAGCACAGTTAGTCCACGGGATTCAGAGTGAGAGTGAACAGCGTAATAGTAACAAAAAATGTGACAATGAGGGGAAACTATGTCATTCAAACGTTAACCATATAAATTACTGTAACACTAACCGAGCGTCCACATACATATTCCAATCAATTTATGATAACCATTTTAGGGTTGGTTAGAATCGGTTATATATCTACGTTAGTTTTTGACTCAAATGAAAAGAACTTAACTCATACATAATGAAATGGATAGTTTTATCATTTCATAAGAAAAATACTCGTAAAACTAATAAATTCAGGAAAACTTTGCTTATTAGGCAAATCGTGCCTTGCATACTAGGCCAGGAAGTACGCTCTGTCTACTAGGTACGATATATATATATATATATATATATATGTCGTACCTAGTAGCCAGAACGCACTTCTCAGCCTACTATGCAAGGCCCGATTTGCCTAATAAGCCAAGTTTTCATGAATTAATGTTTTTTCGACTACCTTTCCTACCTAACCTAACCTAACCTAACTTTTTCAGGTACCTAACCGAACCTAACCTATGAAGATAGGTTAGGTTAGGTTAGGTAGGGTTAGTTAGGTTCGGTCATATATCTACGTTAATTTTAGCTTCAATAAAAAAAAATTGACCTCATACATAATGAAATGGGTAGCTTTATCATTTCATAAGAAAAAAATTAGAGAAAATATATTAATTCATGAAAACTTGGCTTATTAGGCAAATCGGGCCTTGCATAGTAGGCTGAGAAGTGCGTTCTGGCTACTAGGTACGACATATATATATATATATATATATATATATATATATATATATATATATATATATATATATATATATATATATATATATTTATATATATATATATATATATATATATATATATATATATATATATATTTATATATATATATATATATATATATATATATATATATATATATATATATATTTATATATATATATATATATATATATTTATATATATATATTTTTTTTAATATGTTATATTTATAAATATATATGTATATTTAAATATTGATATATACCTGTGGGTCCAGGAGGCCATCTGTGTCCCCTCAGTTGGTCTCCCTTATCACAGTTTGTGTCTATGGATGTGTGTCTGTGTGTGAGTGTGTTTATCCCTGTGAGTGTCCGGGTGAGTGTGAGTGCCCCTGTGAGTGTCCGTGTGCGTGTGTGTCCGGTTATACCTGTGGATCCACGAGGCCATCTGTGTCCCCTCAGATGGTCTCCCTTATCACAGTCTATGGGTGTGTGTGTGTGAGTATGAGTGTCCCTGTGAGTGTTCGGGTGAGGGTGTGTGTGTGAGTGTCCGGGTTTATGTGAGGTTTGGTTCCAGGAAACATCCTCCCCCCCCCCTCCCCATATCTCCTCCCTATTCCCACCGTGGGTTCGAATCCCAGGTGATTAGACCTGCCCTAGGTCAATGGATCCAAGGTATCCATCCGTGGGCCCAACGTATTTCACCCCTTCCCCACTTTCCAAGGGCCAGGTCAATTCCAGCTATCCAGGGAACCTGTCGAAACAGAGGCAGCTACAGGAGGGGACACACAAATATTTGTGCCCTGCAGTTACACACCCGTTCCGACAGGCTCGATCGCAATCTATGCAGATGAGAACACGTTCTCTTCCGACTAGACTACGCTGGAGTCGCTGTATGTGTCAAATTTGGATCCTTTATTTATAGTTAGTATTTTTGGTGTATTAATTGATTTGTTTTAATTTTTTAATGATTTAGGTAGAGTGATTTAAGGGGTTGGGAGGGGGCGGGTTGCGTGTGTAGTGGATTGTACGAGAACGTGGTTGGTTAGTATTTATCTAGTTGTGTTCACCTAGTTGTGCTTGCGAGGGTTGAGCTCTACTCTTTCGGCCCGCCTCTCAACTGTCAATCAATCAATTATTAATAACTAATAAAAAAAATCCACACACACCCAGGAAGCAGCCCGTAACAGCTGACTAACGCCCAGGTACATATTTACTGCTAGGTAATAGAGGGCATCAGAATAATAGAAACTCTGCTGATTTCCGTTTGTGCCATCACCGGGGGATCGAATGAGCTAGGATTACGAGTCGAGAGCGACGTCCACTCAGCTATAAAGCCCCCTAGTTTGTGTATTGGTGCAAAAGATAATTTGGGAGAGGTTAAGGGAAAGGAATGATGTTTGGTGGCCTTGAAAGCTTTGGAAGGGAGGGGGTTGCCAGTTATGAAATAAAATTGTTATTTTTTTAAGATATGATATATATGCAAAAGACGTTGCGAGATATAGTAAGAAAAGTGTTTCTGACTGAGGTTACGTACTGTGTGATTGACTTGTATGTGGGGAAAAAGAATACTTATTAGAAAATTAGATAATCTTTAGAAATATTTCTTTGCAAATTAATGTGTAAAAAGCCTATGGTTATCGTACCTTAAACAAACACACGTGAGCACAGTTAGTCCACGGGATTCAGAGTGAGAGTGAACAGCGTAATAGTAACAAAAAATGTGACAATGAGGGGAAACTATGTCATTCAAACGTTAACCATATAAATTACTGTAACACTAACCGAGCGTCCACATACATATTCCAATCAATTTATGATAACCATTTTAGGGTTGGTTAGAATCGGTTATATATCTACGTTAGTTTTTGACTCAAATGAAAAGAACTTAACTCATACATAATGAAATGGATAGTTTTATCATTTCATAAGAAAAATACTCGAAAAACTAATAAATTCAGGAAAACTTTGCTTATTAGGCAAATCGTGCCTTGCATACTAGGCCAGGAAGTACGCTCTGTCTACTAGGTACGATATATATATATATATATATATATATGTCGTACCTAGTAGCCAGAACTTACTTTTTGGCCTACTATTCAAGGCCCGATTTGCCTAATAAGCCAAGTTTTCCTGAATTAATATATTTTTTCTAATTTTTTTCTTATGAAATGATAAAGCTACCCATTTCATTATGTATGAGGTCAATTTTTTTTTATTGGAGTTAAAATTAACGTAGATATATGACCAAACCTAACCAACCCTACCTAACCTAACCTAACCTATCTTTATAGGTTAGGTTTGGTTAGGTAGCCGAAAAAGTTAGGTTAGGTTTGGTTAGGTAGGTTAGGTAGTCGAAAAACAATTAATTCATGAAAACTTGGCTTATTAGGCAAATCGGGCCTTGCATAGTAGGCTGAGAAGTGCGTTCTGGCTACTAGGTACGACATATATATATATATATATATATATATATATATATATATATATATATATATATATATATATATATATATGTCGTTCCTAGTAGCCAGAACGCACTTCTCGGCCTACTATTCAAGGCCCGATTTGCCTAATAAGCCAAGTTTTCCTGAATTAATATATTTTTTCTAATTTTTTTCTTATGAAATGATAAAGCTACCCATTTCATTATGTATGAGGTCAATTTTTTTTTATTAGAGTTAAAAATATCGTAGATATATGACCGAACCTAACCAACCCTACCTAACCTAACCTAACCTAACCTATCTTTATAGGTTAGGTTAGGATAGGTAGCGGAAAAAAGTAGGTTAGGTTGCCGAAAAACAATTAATTCATGAAAACTTGGCTTATTAGGCAAATCAGGCCTTGCATAGTAGGCTGAGAAGTGCGTTCTGGCTACTAGGTACGACATATACATATATATATATATATATGCAAACAAGCCTGAATGGTCCCCAGGACTATATGCGAATGAAAACTTACACCCCAGAAGTGACTCGAACCCATACTCCCAGAAGCAACGCAACTGGTAACTACGGGGCGCCTTAATCCGCTTGACCATCACGGCCGTCAAAAGGAAGTGATAGCCGAGGCTATTTGAGCCACTTCCCCGACGGCAACTCGGATGGTAATCTTGGGCATAGCATTTCACCAAATCACCTCATTCTTTGGGGCACACGTGAGGAACACAAATGCAAACAAGTTTGCATTTGTGTGCATTTGTGTTCCTCACGTGTGCCCCAAAGAATGAGGTGATTTGGTGAAATGCTATGCCCAAGATTACCATCCGAGTTGCCGTCGGGGAAGTGGCTCAAATAGCCTCGGCTATCACTTCCTTTTGACGGCCGTGATGGTCAAGCGGATTAAGGCGCCCCGTAGTTACCAGTTGCGTTGCTTCTGGGAGTATGGGTTCGAGTCACTTCTGGGGTGTGAGTTTTCATTCATATATATATATATATATATATATATATATATATATATATATATATATATATATATATATATATATATATTTATATATATATATATTTTTTTTAATATGTTATATTTATAAATATATATGTATATTTAAATATTGATATATACCTGTGGGTCCAGGAGGCCATCTGTGTCCCCTCAGTTGGTCTCCCTTATCACAGTTTGTGTCTATGGATGTGTGTCTGTGTGTGAGTGTGTTTATCCCTGTGAGTGTCCGGGTGAGTGTGAGTGCCCCTGTGAGTGTCCGTGTGCGTGTGTGTCCGGTTATACCTGTGGATCCACGAGGCCATCTGTGTCCCCTCAGATGGTCTCCCTTATCACAGTCTATGGGTGTGTGTGTGTGAGTATGAGTGTCCCTGTGAGTGTTCGGGTGAGGGTGTGTGTGTGAGTGTCCGGGTTTATGTGAGGTTTGGTTCCAGGAAACATCCTCCCCCCCCCCTCCCCATATCTCCTCCCTATTCCCACCGTGGGTTCGAATCCCAGGTGATTAGACCTGCCCTAGGTCAATGGATCCAAGGTATCCATCCGTGGGCCCAACGTATTTCACCCCTTCCCCACTTTCCAAGGGCCAGGTCAATTCCAGCTATCCAGGGAACCTGTCGAAACAGAGGCAGCTACAGGAGGGGACACACAAATATTTGTGCCCTGCAGTTACACACCCGTTCCGACAGGCTCGATCGCAATCTATGCAGATGAGAACACGTTCTCTTCCGACTAGACTACGCTGGAGTCGCTGTATGTGTCAAATTTGGATCCTTTATTTATAGTTAGTATTTTTGGTGTATTAATTGATTTGTTTTAATTTTTTAATGATTTAGGTAGAGTGATTTAAGGGGTTGGGAGGGGGCGGGTTGCGTGTGTAGTGGATTGTACGAGAACGTGGTTGGTTAGTATTTATCTAGTTGTGTTCACCTAGTTGTGCTTGCGAGGGTTGAGCTCTACTCTTTCGGCCCGCCTCTCAACTGTCAATCAATCAATTATTAATAACTAATAAAAAAAATCCACACACACAGACACACACACCCAGGAAGCAGCCCGTAACAGCTGACTAACGCCCAAATACATATTTACTGCTAGGTAATAGCGGGCATCAGAATAATAGAAACTCTGCTGATTTCCGTTTGTGCCATCACCGGGGGATCGAATGAGCTAGGATTACGAGTCGAGAGCGACGTCCACTCAGCTATAAAGCCCCCTAGTTTGTGTATTGGTGCAAAAGATAATTTGGGAGAGGTTAAGGGAAAGGAATGATGTTTGGTGGCCTTGAAAGCTTTGGAAGGGAGGGGGTTGCCAGTTATGAAATAAAATTGTTATTTTTTTAAGATATGATATATATGCAAAAGACGTTGCGAGATATAGTAAGAAAAGTGTTTCTGACTGAGGTTAGGTACTGTGTGATTGACTTGTATGTGGGGAAAAAGAATACTTATTAGAAAATTAGATAATCTTTAGAAATATTTCTTTGCAAATTAATGTGTAAAAAGCCTATGGTTATCGTACCTTAAACAAACACACGTGAGCACAGTTAGTCCACGGGATTCAGAGTGAGAGTGAACAGCGTAATAGTAACAAAAAATGTGACAATGAGGGGAAACTATGTCATTCAAACGTTAACCATATAAATTACTGTAACACTAACCGAGCGTCCACATACATATTCCAATCAATTTATGATAACCATTTTAGGGTTGGTTAGAATCGGTTATATATCTACGTTAGTTTTTGACTCAAATGAAAAGAACTTAACTCATACATAATGAAATGGATAGTTTTATCATTTCATAAGAAAAATACTCGAAAAACTAATAAATTCAGGAAAACTTTGCTTATTAGGCAAATCGTGCCTTGCATACTAGGCCAGGAAGTACGCTCTGTCTACTAGGTACGATATATATATATATATATATATATATATATATATATATATATATATATATATATATATATATATATATATATATATATATATATGTCGTTCCTAGTAGCCAGAACGCACTTCTCGGCCTACTATTCAAGGCCCGATTTGCCTAATAAGCCAAGTTTTCCTGAATTAATATATTTTTTCTAATTTTTTTCTTATGAAATGATAAAGCTACCCATTTCATTATGTATGAGGTCAATTTTTTTTTATTAGAGTTAAAAATATCGTAGATATATGACCGAACCTAACCAACCCTACCTAACCTAACCTAACCTAACCTATCTTTATAGGTTAGGTTAGGATAGGTAGCGGAAAAAAGTAGGTTAGGTTGCCGAAAAACAATTAATTCATGAAAACTTGGCTTATTAGGCAAATCAGGCCTTGCATAGTAGGCTGAGAAGTGCGTTCTGGCTACTAGGTACGACATATACATATATATATATATATATGCAAACAAGCCTGAATGGTCCCCAGGACTATATGCGAATGAAAACTCACACCCCAGAAGTGACTCGAACCCATACTCCCAGAAGCAACGCAACTGGTAACTACGGGGCGCCTTAATCCGCTTGACCATCACGGCCGTCAAAAGGAAGTGATAGCCGAGGCTATTTGAGCCACTTCCCCGACGGCAACTCGGATGGTAATCTTGGGCATAGCATTTCACCAAATCACCTCATTCTTTGGGGCACACGTGAGGAACACAAATGCAAACAAGTTTGCATTTGTGTGCATTTGTGTTCCTCACGTGTGCCCCAAAGAATGAGGTGATTTGGTGAAATGCTATGCCCAAGATTACCATCCGAGTTGCCGTCGGGGAAGTGGCTCAAATAGCCTCGGCTATCACTTCCTTTTGACGGCCGTGATGGTCAAGCGGATTAAGGCGCCCCGTAGTTACCAGTTGCGTTGCTTCTGGGAGTATGGGTTCGAGTCACTTCTGGGGTGTGAGTTTTCATTCATATATATATATATATATATATATATATATATATATATATATATATATATATATATATATATATATATATATATATATATATATATATATATATATATTTATATATATATATATTTTTTTTAATATGTTATATTTATAAATATATATGTATATTTAAATATTGATATATACCTGTGGGTCCAGGAGGCCATCTGTGTCCCCTCAGTTGGTCTCCCTTATCACAGTTTGTGTCTATGGATGTGTGTCTGTGTGTGAGTGTGTTTATCCCTGTGAGTGTCCGGGTGAGTGTGAGTGCCCCTGTGAGTGTCCGTGTGCGTGTGTGTCCGGTTATACCTGTGGATCCACGAGGCCATCTGTGTCCCCTCAGATGGTCTCCCTTATCACAGTCTATGGGTGTGTGTGTGTGAGTATGAGTGTCCCTGTGAGTGTTCGGGTGAGGGTGTGTGTGTGAGTGTCCGGGTTTATGTGAGGTTTGGTTCCAGGAAACATCCTCCCCCCCCCCTCCCCATATCTCCTCCCTATTCCCACCGTGGGTTCGAATCCCAGGTGATTAGACCTGCCCTAGGTCAATGGATCCAAGGTATCCATCCGTGGGCCCAACGTATTTCACCCCTTCCCCACTTTCCAAGGGCCAGGTCAATTCCAGCTATCCAGGGAACCTGTCGAAACAGAGGCAGCTACAGGAGGGGACACACAAATATTTGTGCCCTGCAGTTACACACCCGTTCCGACAGGCTCGATCGCAATCTATGCAGATGAGAACACGTTCTCTTCCGACTAGACTACGCTGGAGTCGCTGTATGTGTCAAATTTGGATCCTTTATTTATAGTTAGTATTTTTGGTGTATTAATTGATTTGTTTTAATTTTTTAATGATTTAGGTAGAGTGATTTAAGGGGTTGGGAGGGGGCGGGTTGCGTGTGTAGTGGATTGTACGAGAACGTGGTTGGTTAGTATTTATCTAGTTGTGTTCACCTAGTTGTGCTTGCGAGGGTTGAGCTCTACTCTTTCGGCCCGCCTCTCAACTGTCAATCAATCAATTATTAATAACTAATAAAAAAAATCCACACACACCCAGGAAGCAGCCCGTAACAGCTGACTAACGCCCAGGTACATATTTACTGCTAGGTAATAGAGGGCATCAGAATAATAGAAACTCTGCTGATTTCCGTTTGTGCCATCACCGGGGGATCGAATGAGCTAGGATTACGAGTCGAGAGCGACGTCCACTCAGCTATAAAGCCCCCTAGTTTGTGTATTGGTGCAAAAGATAATTTGGGAGAGGTTAAGGGAAAGGAATGATGTTTGGTGGCCTTGAAAGCTTTGGAAGGGAGGGGGTTGCCAGTTATGAAATAAAATTGTTATTTTTTTAAGATATGATATATATATTCGTTTGCCTTGTTCGGGTAGAAGGTAGACACAGTAGTCGCTTCTGTATATATTTATTGACTGAGATAGCAAGGTATATATCTGCCTAGCCGAGGTCCTTCTACTCTGAGCCTGTGAGGATAACTGAGGCTGCTGGGAGCATGGCTTGATGCTCCTCTGTCTGGCATGACGTCAGAGGCCTACTTGCCTGTGATTGGTTACATTTCAACTGACAGAATTTGAGTATAACACCGCTCGGACACGCTACCAAGTCGACGTCCCTTGTCGACAAGCTCTGGCTAGCTATATAGTTACAATGATACTGAAAGGACCTCGGTGGCATTCAATAATGGCTTACATGTGAAATTTGCATAATAAAACATTGAAAGAAGATCAGGTGTGCGTAATACAAACAACTCGGCATATATGCACCAAAAAAAAAATTCATCATAATAGGTGAAAATCATGGTAACAATGCTTTGATTAAATCAGAGTATTAAGAACATGTGTATGTCTACTGATCAGATATGAACAATACAACCCAAGGTATTGCCTAAACAAAATTATTAACATGTGTCAATGGCATGTGCTTGAAAACCATACAAAATTAAACAATTATTACATTAATAGAACAAAGTTCTGACCTAACAACCACAATTGAATTTCAAGATAGATAATTTTTTTTTTTTCTCTTTTTTTTTTTTTTTTTCGAAATATACAATATATTTACAAGACCAATGTACAATATATATAATGTGCAATATATTTACAAGCATATACAAGACCTGGATCAAGAAGACTAACATCTGCGTGATAGCAGTCAGGATTCACTGGCCACAATGTGGTTGCTAGAACAATAATAACTCTTATGACAAGCACTGTAAAAATACAAATGGTAGTAGACTTAACAATGGCATCTAATTTATAACAAAATAAAGTTGAGAAAAACTATACATTATATATAATGGTAATAAGACACATGTGGTAGAAATACTGCAAATGATTTTTTTTTTTCAAAACAAACAGAATAACTGCAGAGTGCAATCAATTATAAATTCTGCGGATATCTACACCTAGCTCATCCAGAGCACTATACAACTCTGGCTCTGACTGAAGGTCCGGAACAGGTGAAACTTCATGCGACAAACTATCATCTTGAGAGATATCCTCGTTAACATCTAGCCAATGGACATGTGGTGAGTGCACGGTTGAAACGAGAGGTCTAGATCTAAGATTATAATTGCTAGTATGGGGTTGCTGAACATCCAGTGGTCTGTCAACCACAGGAGGTGGTGTCCGAGTAGGAGTATCTGTCTGGGTAAGTTCATTGTCATCTTCCTCATCAGTCTCGTCAACAGTCATTTTAGCTAACTTCATGTGGTCTAAATGTTCATTTATATACTCTCCTGTTAACAAGTTCTTAAGTCTGTATTTGTTACCTTTAATAAGCTCGATTACCTTATATGGACCCAAAAATTTCTTAGTTAACTTGTACATAGGACCAGACCTGTGTTGGTTAAGTATCATTACTACAGATCCAATAGTTATTTTACTGGGTTTAGCTCGTGCATTCCTTGCTAGAGTGAACTCGGCTGTTGCTTTGGACAGTTGTTCTCGTATTTTCTTGAATACTAATTGCATTTGTCTACGCTTCACTTGAACAAAATCATCTACGTTATATAAGGGAGTAGGAGGTACGTTAATCAATTCATTAGGGAGGATCTTATCTGTACCATAAAGAATAGCGTGAGGTGTGTCACCAGTAGAAACATTAATTGAAGAATTTATAGCACACTGAATTAAGGGTATAAAATCATCCCAATTGTTGTTATCAAAATTCAACGTGACTCTCAAGGCATCTAACACTTTCCTGTTAGTACGTTCAGCTAGTCCATTACTTGCCGGATGATAAGGCATGATGCTACATTTTTTGATGTTATATAAATCACACAAGCTAGTTAGAATACTATTACTGAATTCTGGACCATTATCTGAAAGGATTACTTTAGGCATACTATATCTACAAATTATTTGGTCATGGAATGCGCTGGCTATGGTTTCAGCTGATTTGTTCGGGATAGGAACTAGTTCGCAAAACCGTGAAAAATTATCGACCATTACAAGCAAATGTTTGTTCCCTTTCTCTGTTTCCGCAAAATTTGTCAATAAATCCATCGATATTCGTTCCCAAGGAGCTTTAGTTGCTGGGTACACCTGAATTGGATTAGGTCCTGAAACATGTCCCTTGTGCTGTAAACAAGTTAAACATCTGTCAACATAATGAGCAATCTCCTTAGCCATTTTTGGCCAAAAATATTTCAATCGACCTTGTTGGAGTGTACGATCCTTTCCTGGATGTGCACTTGCAGGAGCATCATGGATAATTTTTAACACAGTTGGTACCAAGACAGCTGGAACAACTAACTGACAACATTTCCTCGGGGCTGTCCCTAGCTTTACTACTCTACACAGTAAATTGTCCAACATAACTAGTTCTTTCAATGGTACTGGTGGTTTATGAATCGGGCGAGTGTCTTGCTTAGTCAAAAATTTAATGACGGGTGCCCATATGGGGTCTTGTCTTTGTTCCGTTTCTACTACTGTAGCATCTAATGCTGGGTAATTTAACTGAATCGCAGCTACGTGTCGAGAAAACGCATCCGCTACAACATTTTGCTTTCCTGGAATATATCCAAATGTGGGATTGAATTCTTGAATTGTGAGCAAATATCTAGCAAACTTTCCAACTGGATTCTTATTTTTGAACAAGGGAATTAATGGTTGGTGATCTGTAAGAACATGAACTGGGTAATTATAAATTGTATCCTTGAAATGTTTAAGTGCCCAAACAACTGCCAAGGCTTCTCGTTCTGTTGCACTATAATTTTTCTCTTCTTTGGATAATGTGCGGCTAGCATAAGCTATTGCGTGATCTCTGTGACCTTCTGCTTGAAGTAATGCAGCACCTAAACCTATGTCACTAGCATCTGTAACCAACGTAAAAGGTTTAGAAAAATCTGGGTACCTAAGGACAGGTGACGAAATCAAGGCTGCTTTGAGTTTTTTGAATGACTGATCCTGGGCCTCTCCCCAAACAAAGGGTTCATCTTTTCTTTGCAACTTGTAAAGCGGAGCGGCTATAATAGAGAATCCAGCAATAAATGAACGATAAAATCCTACAAGACCTGTGAACTGTCTTACGGCTTCTGCGGTACGAGGTGTTGGAAAATCACGGGCAGCAATAATTTTTGATTCATTCAATGTAATACCTGAAGGTGTAACTGTATGACCTAGGAAATTAATCTTTTGCTTTAAAAATGAACATTTTGCAAGCTTTATTTTTAAATTAGCTTCAGCGAGCTTTGCAAGTACTTTTTCAAGGTTCTGGAAATGAGTCTGAACATCTTGCGACATGATTATGAGATCATCAAGGTAAACTAGAAGCGTACTTCCTATCAATCTACGAAATAGATTTGTCATGAGCCGTGAAAAGGTTATTGGACTACTACGCAAACCAAACGGCATTCTTTTGAAATGAAAATGACCATTGGGAGTACTAAAGGCTGTCAATTGTTTACTTTCCTCATCAAGGGGGATTTGCCAGAATCCCTGCAACAAATCTAACGTTGAGAATACTTTGTTTCGACCAATACTTTGCAACAAATCATTTAGAACTGGAAGTGGGAAACGATCAGGTATTGTTACTCTGTTAAGCTTGCGATAATCGATTACAGGTCTCCAAGTCCCATCTCGCTTTGGTACAAGAATCAATGGAGCGTTCCATGGCGAATTACTCGATTCAATTACATCACTCTGTAACATTTCTTCTACAAGTCTATCTGCTTCTGCTCTCTGAGAATGGGGAAGACGGTAAGCTGGTACATAAATAGGCGTAGTTCCTTGTTCAAGGGGAATTTTATGTGTAATGAGAGGAGTGAGACCTAATTTTTCTCCTGGTAGAGCAACAACAGCTCTATTCTTGTTCAAAATTTTCAAAAGCTGAGCCACAGAGTCAGGAAAATCAGTAGGACTGAGGTGTTGCGCTTGCACCTCTGGCTGAGATCCCTGTTCTCCTGGTGTGAGTGTACAAACAGTATGATCCATGGAGACATCATCCACAACTCGCACCGGTAACGAGTAATGGGCAAAATCTACAACATGGGTACCAGACTGGAGATGGATATCGGCATTACTAGTGTTTGCGATAAATAGTGTGACAGTACCATCCTGCACTGTGTGCCAGGAGGGTTCAACAAATGTACCATTCACTTTACATGTTTCACTTTCCGCAATCACATCCGACAACTCAGGCACTCCCTGAACCTTAACTCTTATTCTGGTGAGAGAATGAGGGTGTAACACAGTGTCAGTAGCCGTGGAACCACTGACTTCAGAGATGGAAGCTGCCAGGCGAGCGAGACAACGAGAATCCGTTAGGGCGTCCCCTTCCAGAAAGTCCCGATACTCATTCTCCTTAACAACTGTACAACTACTATGCTTCAATCGAGTGCCTGTTTTCTCGGGTATGCTACCACGACAATGATCTGACAACCCTACGCTAGCAAGGCGGGTGTCAACAAAATTAACATAATCTGATTGAAGGTTGAACTCGTGGCCCTGTCGATACATGCTACACAAGGGTATGACGTGGTCTTTGATACTTATGTTCCAACGATGGGGAAACAATGCAATATTTTCATCAATCATGGTGTACAGACCTAAGAGAATGTCTCCAGGAAAATGAATAATGTCAACAACTAAACATGTTATAGACAATGTGACATCATTGAACTTGAGTGGGAGGTCAATTTCACCCTGAACTTTTACTTTATTTCCTGAAATACCACTTAGAAAAGGTATGTGTGACTGTTTTAAAATAGTAGGGTGCATACTTTCAATGTCTCTAAGAGCTGAGGGCTTGACAATATTAATTTTTGCACCTGAGTCAAGAAAAACTTTTAAAACTCTACCATGTACAATGGCTGATACAAGGGGACCATCACTTGAGACTGGACAAGTTACTATTTTTGACTTATGTTGTCTGGGATATCTGTGTCTTGTTTGTGTGAAATTTACTGTGGATCCGTCAACATCTACAACTGGTCTAGAGTCAGTGTCCTCCTCTGTCAAGTGTCCAAATCTATTTTGGGTAGCTACTGAATACACAGGGAGGGCACTAGGATTGGCTAGCTTGAATTGGTTAGCGGATGGCCTTGGGGGTTTCCCGACGACATGGAGTGAACATTCTGAGCTCCAGCATTCTGTGACTGAGCATTATAATTTGAAGTTGCATTATAGCTGGGCTGGGAGTTGTAATTACGAGAGTTCTGATAATGTCTTGGACGCTGTGAGCCTCGCCAAGACTGACCATGGGAGTTACGAGGTGGAGATGTCCTTTGCCTAGCTCTACAATCCGCAGTGTGGTGACCAACTTGTTTATGGTACGTGCAATATGGAAGCCTAGAATGATTAGATTGATGAGGGGGCCGAGAGAATTGTCTAGGAGGTGATGATCTAGGGGCGGACCAACAGTCCCTTGCAAGGTGGTTACTCTTACCACAATGCCAACATGAGGGAGTGGATGGTTGTGGACTATGGCGTTTCGGCATTTTATGAGGCGGCGAATTTGACTGGGGGCTACGAGCATGGGTACGCTTCTGCGACCAAGAGTTTTGAGAATTTGTGGGAGGATGCTGAGAACTTGTAACTACATTTACAGCATCAGAGGGTGGCAACAGTTGAGCACTTCGGGGAGCTAGTTTATCTGCGGCATTGTTAATAGCCTCAAATACTTCACCAATTTCATGTTTAACACCAAAATTTTGTTGCTCAACGATTGGTTTTGTATGCTCGGGGGCAAAATGCATTAAAGTACCAAATGCTATCATTTTGGCCATAGCCTCAGGGGACAGATTATTGTCTTTATCTAACCAAGTTGAATTATTCATAGCAGAAACTAAGGCATACAGATACTGATCGAGACGGCTAGTAAACGCATTAAACGATTCACCAGGCTGCATGGTGGCATTGGCAATTTTCTTGACTAACCTATATGGGTCAAGGTCTCCTTTATTAACAAAGCGACGGCGAAAGAAATCCTTAAATTCAGGCCAAGACTGGAGGCTAACAATGGCTTTCTCATCAACAACAAAACGTGCATCACCTTTGGTTGTGTCCACGGCTGACCGTGCAATTGCTAAGTATTCGGCATCAGTAGGCTTAGAAAAACGTGCAACTGTTTTTGCTTCAACCTTACTAAACCATGATTCTAATAAACGCGATTCCCCAGCAAAAAGAGGAATAGCCATTTCCTGAGCTGATCTCTGGCCATTGGGACGAGCAACTGTTCCCATTGATTCTGAAGGGGTTTCAACAGTGGTAGGCATTGTCACAGCCGTGGAAGTAATATTTGAACGCAGATTATAATTAAGTGCACCTGGCATCAGAAATAGTATACACAAAAATAAACACAAAAAAATATCAACTTGGCTAAAGTAAAAATGGCAGAAATAAAATTATTAAATTGGGCTAGGCAAGAAAATAATTAAGAACAAGCAATTGTAAACTAAATTTAGCAATCTTTCATTAAAAAAATGACTGGAATTAGATGTATGTAAATTAATTAAACCAGACTAAGCACAGCAATTGAGAATATAAAAACTGGAAGTGCAATTGCAAAATTTCATTAAAAAGATTCAACACAACAAGTGGCAATGCAAGAAATATGGATGTAGCACATAAACTGGACACAGGAATGTATATAACTCCTATGGTAAAAGTTTAAAATAAAATGCTTAAAGGATAAATTTCAAGTTAGGTCTGGAGAAATATAAAAAAAAATTTCTATGTTCTATTGTCTATGGAAATCTCAAAAACAAATTTCTTTTATGCAAAATAAACTGCTAGAACAATTATTTCTTACTTCTCTCACCTTTGAATTCAGTAATGACACTAGTAACAATTAATGAATAATGGAATCATATGCAGGGAATATTGAAATGTCTCAGAGAAACTGTGGGCCTCTGGAGTACTAAACCGGCTCCAATATTTAACAAGTCACTGAATGGTTAATTCACAGGATATTATGGGAATTATTACATAAGTCACTTTTTAACACTTGGCACGTTGTTCTCAACTAGCAATTACTTATCTCAGGGTTGTAATTTATGAGGATCACCAGTAGCCAAAGTAGGAGAAGCGTCGTGAAGATCTGAAGAGGCCCATGTGAGGCGTGTTTACAAACTGGATGCGATGGCAGCGCTCCTGGCGGCGGTGGCGCGAGACTCAGGGACCCCACACTGTTCACGCTAGAAGCACGAAGATAAATTCTGACGACGACAATATTGCGACGATGGAATAACCAGTTGATACTTGCGACGATGGCTGACGACGATTGCAGTAGCTTGCACCCTCACGAAGCTTGATACTGTCAGCTTGGGTGGCGGTGGTGGTGGTGGTGGGTGCACTAGGTGGTTCCCACGTGGTGGCGCGAGGTTCAAAAATGGCTGGCGCGGGAAGCTTCCTTCCTCCTCACTGATGAGTGCCCGTTCTCACAGGAAAATATTGATCCTTACTTCTGAAACGTTGGCCTGGAGTAGTGGTTGATGGCAGGACCCCGGTCTGGCACAATATTTGATGCGTGGGTGGCAGGATGGCGGCTTATGGCGGTGGCGGTGGCGGCGGTTTTGGCTGGAACACGAGGCGATGCTGGGTACTTGAACTTTTGCTTCCAGAAAAAAATTTCTGGATCCCACTGCTGCTACCAGTATTCGTTTGCCTTGTTCGGGTAGAAGGTAGACACAGTAGTCGCTTCTGTATATATTTATTGACTGAGATAGCAAGGTATATATCTGCCTAGCCGAGGTCCTTCTACTCTGAGCCTGTGAGGATAACTGAGGCTGCTGGGAGCATGGCTTGATGCTCCTCTGTCTGGCATGACGTCAGAGGCCTACTTGCCTGTGATTGGTTACATTTCAACTGACAGAATTTGAGTATAACATATATGCAAAAGACGTTGCGAGATATAGTAAGAAAAGTGTTTCTGACTGAGGTTAGGTACTGTGTAATTGACTTGTATGTGGGGAAAAAGAATACTTATTAGAAAATTAGATAATCTTTAGAAATATTTCTTTGCAAATTAATGTGTAAAAAGCCTATGGTTATCGTACCTTAAACAAACACACGTGAGCACAGTTAGTCCACGGGATTCAGAGTGAGAGTGAACAGCGTAATAGTAACAAAAAATGTGACAATGAGGGGAAACTATGTCATTCAAACGTTAACCATATAAATTACTGTAACACTAACCGAGCGTCCACATACATATTCCAATCAATTTATGATAACCATTTTAGGGTTGGTTAGAATCGGTTATATATCTACGTTAGTTTTTGACTCAAATGAAAAGAACTTAACTCATACATAATGAAATGGATAGTTTTATCATTTCATAAGAAAAATACTCGAAAAACTAATAAATTCAGGAAAACTTTGCTTATTAGGCAAATCGTGCCTTGCATACTAGGCCAGGAAGTACGCTCTGTCTACTAGGTACGATATATATATATATATATATATATATATATATATATATATATATATATATATATATATATATATATATATATATGTCGTTCCTAGTAGCCAGAACGCACTTCTCGGCCTACTATTCAAGGCCCGATTTGCCTAATAAGCCAAGTTTTCCTGAATTAATATATTTTTTCTAATTTTTTTCTTATGAAATGATAAAGCTACCCATTTCATTATGTATGAGGTCAATTTTTTTTTATTAGAGTTAAAAATATCGTAGATATATGACCGAACCTAACCAACCCTACCTAACCTAACCTAACCTAACCTATCTTTATAGGTTAGGTTAGGATAGGTAGCGGAAAAAAGTAGGTTAGGTTGCCGAAAAACAATTAATTCATGAAAACTTGGCTTATTAGGCAAATCAGGCCTTGCATAGTAGGCTGAGAAGTGCGTTCTGGCTACTAGGTACGACATATACATATATATATATATATATGCAAACAAGCCTGAATGGTCCCCAGGACTATATGCGAATGAAAACTCACACCCCAGAAGTGACTCGAACCCATACTCCCAGAAGCAACGCAACTGGTAACTACGGGGCGCCTTAATCCGCTTGACCATCACGGCCGTCAAAAGGAAGTGATAGCCGAGGCTATTTGAGCCACTTCCCCGACGGCAACTCGGATGGTAATCTTGGGCATAGCATTTCACCAAATCACCTCATTCTTTGGGACACACGTGAGGAACACAAATGCAAACAAGTTTGCATTTGTGTGCATTTGTGTTCCTCACGTGTGCCCCAAAGAATGAGGTGATTTGGTGAAATGCTATGCCCAAGATTACCATCCGAGTTGCCGTCGGGGAAGTGGCTCAAATAGCCTCGGCTATCACTTCCTTTTGACGGCCGTGATGGTCAAGCGGATTAAGGCGCCCCGTAGTTACCAGTTGCGTTGCTTCTGGGAGTATGGGTTCGAGTCACTTCTGGGGTGTGAGTTTTCATTCATATATATATATATATATATATATATATATATATATATATATATATATATATATATATATATATATATATATATATATATATATATATATATATATATATATATATATATATATATATATATATATTTATATATATATATATTTTTTTTAATATGTTATATTTATAAATATATATATGTATATTTAAATATTGATATATACCTGTGGGTCCAGGAGGCCATCTGTGTCCCCTCAGTTGGTCTCCCTTATCACAGTTTGTGTCTATGGATGTGTGTCTGTGTGTGAGTGTGTTTATCCCTGTGAGTGTCCGGGTGAGTGTGAGTGCCCCTGTGAGTGTCCGTGTGCGTGTGTGTCCGGTTATACCTGTGGATCCACGAGGCCATCTGTGTCCCCTCAGATGGTCTCCCTTATCACAGTCTATGGGTGTGTGTGTGTGAGTATGAGTGTCCCTGTGAGTGTTCGGGTGAGGGTGTGTGTGTGAGTGTCCGGGTTTATGTGAGGTTTGGTTCCAGGAAACATCCTCCCCCCCCCTCCCCATATCTCCTCCCTATTCCCACCGTGGGTTCGAATCCCAGGTGATTAGACCTGCCCTAGGTCAATGGATCCAAGGTATCCATCCGTGGGCCCAACGTATTTCACCCCTTCCCCACTTTCCAAGGGCCAGGTCAATTCCAGCTATCCAGGGAACCTGTCGAAACAGAGGCAGCTACAGGAGGGGACACACAAATATTTGTGCCCTGCAGTTACACACCCGTTCCGACAGGCTCGATCGCAATCTATGCAGATGAGAACACGTTCTCTTCCGACTAGACTACGCTGGAGTCGCTGTATGTGTCAAATTTGGATCCTTTATTTATAGTTAGTATTTTTGGTGTATTAATTGATTTGTTTTAATTTTTTAATGATTTAGGTAGAGTGATTTAAGGGGTTGGGAGGGGGCGGGTTGCGTGTGTAGTGGATTGTACGAGAACGTGGTTGGTTAGTATTTATCTAGTTGTGTTCACCTAGTTGTGCTTGCGAGGGTTGAGCTCTACTCTTTCGGCCCGCCTCTCAACTGTCAATCAATCAATTATTAATAACTAATAAAAAAAATCCACACACACCCAGGAAGCAGCCCGTAACAGCTGACTAACGCCCAGGTACATATTTACTGCTAGGTAATAGAGGGCATCAGAATAATAGAAACTCTGCTGATTTCCGTTTGTGCCATCACCGGGGGATCGAATGAGCTAGGATTACGAGTCGAGAGCGACGTCCACTCAGCTATAAAGCCCCCTAGTTTGTGTATTGGTGCAAAAGATAATTTGGGAGAGGTTAAGGGAAAGGAATGATGTTTGGTGGCCTTGAAAGCTTTGGAAGGGAGGGGGTTGCCAGTTATGAAATAAAATTGTTATTTTTTTAAGATATGATATATATGCAAAAGACGTTGCGAGATATAGTAAGAAAAGTGTTTCTGACTGAGGTTAGGTACTGTGTAATTGACTTGTATGTGGGGAAAAAGAATACTTATTAGAAAATTAGATAATCTTTAGAAATATTTCTTTGCAAATTAATGTGTAAAAAGCCTATGGTTATCGTACCTTAAACAAACACACGTGAGCACAGTTAGTCCACGGGATTCAGAGTGAGAGTGAACAGCGTAATAGTAACAAAAAATGTGACAATGAGGGGAAACTATGTCATTCAAACGTTAACCATATAAATTACTGTAACACTAACCGAGCGTCCACATACATATTCCAATCAATTTATGATAACCATTTTAGGGTTGGTTAGAATCGGTTATATATCTACGTTAGTTTTTGACTCAAATGAAAAGAACTTAACTCATACATAATGAAATGGATAGTTTTATCATTTCATAAGAAAAATACTCGAAAAACTAATAAATTCAGGAAAACTTTGCTTATTAGGCAAATCGTGCCTTGCATACTAGGCCAGGAAGTACGCTCTGTCTACTAGGTACGATATATATATATATATATATATATATATATATATATATATATATATATATATATATATATATATATGTCGTTCCTAGTAGCCAGAACGCACTTCTCGGCCTACTATTCAAGGCCCGATTTGCCTAATAAGCCAAGTTTTCCTGAATTAATATATTTTTTCTAATTTTTTTCTTATGAAATGATAAAGCTACCCATTTCATTATGTATGAGGTCAATTTTTTTTTATTAGAGTTAAAAATATCGTAGATATATGACCGAACCTAACCAACCCTACCTAACCTAACCTAACCTAACCTATCTTTATAGGTTAGGTTAGGATAGGTAGCGGAAAAAAGTAGGTTAGGTTGCCGAAAAACAATTAATTCATGAAAACTTGGCTTATTAGGCAAATCAGGCCTTGCATAGTAGGCTGAGAAGTGCGTTCTGGCTACTAGGTACGACATATACATATATATATATATATATATATGCAAACAAGCCTGAATGGTCCCCAGGACTATATGCGAATGAAAACTCACACCCCAGAAGTGACTCGAACCCATACTCCCAGAAGCAACGCAACTGGTAACTACGGGGCGCCTTAATCCGCTTGACCATCACGGCCGTCAAAAGGAAGTGATAGCCGAGGCTATTTGAGCCACTTCCCCGACGGCAACTCGGATGGTAATCTTGGGCATAGCATTTCACCAAATCACCTCATTCTTTGGGGCACACGTGAGGAACACAAATGCAAACAAGTTTGCATTTGTGTGCATTTGTGTTCCTCACGTGTGCCCCAAAGAATGAGGTGATTTGGTGAAATGCTATGCCCAAGATTACCATCCGAGTTGCCGTCGGGGAAGTGGCTCAAATAGCCTCGGCTATCACTTCCTTTTGACGGCCGTGATGGTCAAGCGGATTAAGGCGCCCCGTAGTTTCCAGTTGCGTTGCTTCTGGGAGTATGGGTTCGAGTCACTTCTGGGGTGTGAGTTTTCATTCATATATATATATATATATATATATATATATATATATATATATATATATATATATATATTTATATATATATATTTTTTTTTTAATATGTTATATTTATAAATATATATGTATATTTAAATATTGATATATACCTGTGGGTCCAGGAGGCCATCTGTGTCCCCTCAGTTGGTCTCCCTTATCACAGTTTGTGTCTATGGATGTGTGTCTGTGTGTGAGTGTGTTTATCCCTGTGAGTGTCCGGGTGAGTGTGAGTGCCCCTGTGAGTGTCCGTGTGCGTGTGTGTCCGGTTATACCTGTGGATCCACGAGGCCATCTGTGTCCCCTCAGATGGTCTCCCTTATCACAGTCTATGGGTGTGTGTGTGTGAGTATGAGTGTCCCTGTGAGTGTTCGGGTGAGGGTGTGTGTGTGAGTGTCCGGGTTTATGTGAGGTTTGGTTCCAGGAAACATCCTCCCCCCCCCTCCCCATATCTCCTCCCTATTCCCACCGTGGGTTCGAATCCCAGGTGATTAGACCTGCCCTAGGTCAATGGATCCAAGGTATCCATCCGTGGGCCCAACGTATTTCACCCCTTCCCCACTTTCCAAGGGCCAGGTCAATTCCAGCTATCCAGGGAACCTGTCGAAACAGAGGCAGCTACAGGAGGGGACACACAAATATTTGTGCCCTGCAGTTACACACCCGTTCCGACAGGCTCGATCGCAATCTATGCAGATGAGAACACGTTCTCTTCCGACTAGACTACGCTGGAGTCGCTGTATGTGTCAAATTTGGATCCTTTATTTATAGTTAGTATTTTTGGTGTATTAATTGATTTGTTTTAATTTTTTAATGATTTAGGTAGAGTGATTTAAGGGGTTGGGAGGGGGCGGGTTGCCTGTGTAGTGGATTGTACGAGAACGTGGTTGGTTAGTATTTATCTAGTTGTGTTCACCTAGTTGTGCTTGCGAGGGTTGAGCTCTACTCTTTCGGCCCGCCTCTCAACTGTCAATCAATCAATTATTAATAACTAATAAAAAAAATCCACACACACCCAGGAAGCAGCCCGTAACAGCTGACTAACGCCCAGGTACATATTTACTGCTAGGTAATAGAGGGCATCAGAATAATAGAAACTCTGCTGATTTCCGTTTGTGCCATCACCGGGGGATCGAATGAGCTAGGATTACGAGTCGAGAGCGACGTCCACTCAGCTATAAAGCCCCCTAGTTTGTGTATTGGTGCAAAAGATAATTTGGGAGAGGTTAAGGGAAAGGAATGATGTTTGGTGGCCTTGAAAGCTTTGGAAGGGAGGGGGTTGCCAGTTATGAAATAAAATTGTTATTTTTTTAAGATATGATATATATGCAAAAGACGTTGCGAGATATAGTAAGAAAAGTGTTTCTGACTGAGGTTAGGTACTGTGTGATTGACTTGTATGTGGGGAAAAAGAATACTTATTAGAAAATTAGATAATCTTTAGAAATATTTCTTTGCAAATTAATGTGTAAAAAGCCTATGGTTATCGTACCTTAAACAAACACACGTGAGCACAGTTAGTCCACGGGATTCAGAGTGAGAGTGAACAGCGTAATAGTAACAAAAAATGTGACAATGAGGGGAAACTATGTCATTCAAACGTTAACCATATAAATTACTGTAACACTAACCGAGCGTCCACATACATATTCCAATCAATTTATGATAACCATTTTAGGGTTGGTTAGAATCGGTTATATATCTACGTTAGTTTTTGACTCAAATGAAAAGAACTTAACTCATACATAATGAAATGGATAGTTTTATCATTTCATAAGAAAAATACTCGAAAAACTAATAAATTCAGGAAAACTTTGCTTATTAGGCAAATCGTGCCTTGCATACTAGGCCAGGAAGTACGCTCTGTCTACTAGGTACGATATATATATATATATATATATATATGTCGTACCTAGTAGCCAGAACTCACTTCTCAGCCTACTATTCAAGGCCCGATTTGCCTAATAAGCCAAGTTTTCCTGAATTAATATATTTACTATAATTTTTTTCTTATGAAATGATAAAGCAACCCTTTTCTCTATGTATGAGGTCAATTTTTTTTTATTGGAGTTAAAATTAACGTAGATATATGACCGAACCTAACCAACCCTACCTAACCTAACCTAACCTATATTTATAGGTAAGGTTAGGTTAGGTAGCCAAAAAAAGCTAGGTTAGGTTAGGTTAGGTAGGTTAGGTAGACGAAAAAACATTAATTCATGAAAACTTGGCTTATTAGGCAAATCGGGCCTTGAATAGTAGGCTGAGAAGTGCGTTCTGGCTATTAGGTACGACATATATATATATATATATATATATATATATATATATATATATATATATATATATATATATATATATATATATATATATATATATATATATATATATGTCGTTCCTAGTAGCCAGAACGCACTTCTCGGCCTACTATTCAAGGCCCGATTTGCCTAATAAGCCAAGTTTTCCTGAATTAATATATTTTTTCTAATTTTTTTCTTATGAAATGATAAAGCTACCCATTTCATTATGTATGAGGTCAATTTTTTTTTATTAGAGTTAAAAATATCGTAGATATATGACCGAACCTAACCAACCCTACCTAACCTAACCTAACCTAACCTATCTTTATAGGTTAGGTTAGGATAGGTAGCGGAAAAAAGTAGGTTAGGTTAGGTAGGTTAGGTTGCCGAAAAACAATTAATTCATGAAAACTTGGCTTATTAGGCAAATCAGGCCTTGCATAGTAGGCTGAGAAGTGCGTTCTGGCTACTAGGTACGACATATACATATATATATATATATATATATATATATATATATATATATATATATATATATATATATTTATATATATATATATATATATATATATATATATATATATATATATATATATATATATATGTCGTACCTAGTAGCCAGAACTCACTTCTCAGCCTACTATGTGAGGCCCGATTTGCCTAATAAGCCAAGTTTTACTGAATTAATATATTTTCTCTAATTTTTTTCTTATGAAATGATAAAGCTACCCATTTCATTATGTATGAGGTCAATTTTTTTTTATTGGAGTTAAAATTAACGTAGATATATGACCGAACCTAACCAACCCTACCTAACCTAACCTAACCTATCTTTAAAGGTTAGGTTAGGTTAGGTAGCCGAAAACGTTAGGTTAGGTTAGGTTAGGTAGGTTAGGTTGTCGAAAAAACATTAATTCATGAAAACTAGGCTTATTAGGCAAATCGGGCCATGCATAGTAGGCTGAGAAGTGAGTTCTGGCTACTAGGTACGACATATATATATATATATATATATATTTATATATATATATTTTTTTTAATATGTTATATTTATAAATATATATGTATATTTAAATATTGATATATACCTGTGGGTCCAGGAGGCCATCTGTGTCCCCTCAGTTGGTCTCCCTTATCACAGTTTGTGTCTATGGATGTGTGTCTGTGTGTGAGTGTGTTTATCCCTCTGAGTGTCCGGGTGAGTGTGAGTGCCCCTGTGAGTGTCCGTGTGCGTGTGTGTCCGGTTATACCTGTGGATCCACGATGCCATCTGTGTCCCCTCAGATGGTCTCCCTTATCACAGTCTATGGGTGTGTGTGTGTGAGTATGAGTGTCCCTGTGAGTGTTCGGGTGAGGGTGTGTGTGTGAGTGTCCGGGTTTATGTGAGGTTTGGTTCCAGGAAACATCCTCCCCCCCCCCTCCCCATATCTCCTCCCTATTCCCACCGTGGGTTCGAATCCCAGGTGATTAGACCTGCCCTAGGTCAATGGATCCAAGGTATCCATCCGTGGGCCCAACGTATTTCACCCCTTCCCCACTTTCCAAGGGCCAGGTCAATTCCAGCTATCCAGGGAACCTGTCGAAACAGAGGCAGCTACAGGAGGGGACACACAAATATTTGTGCCCTGCAGTTACACACCCGTTCCGACAGGCTCGATCGCAATCTATGCAGATGAGAACACGTTCTCTTCCGACTAGACTACGCTGGAGTCGCTGTATGTGTCAAATTTGGATCCTTTATTTATAGTTAGTATTTTTGGTGTATTAATTGATTTGTTTTAATTTTTTAATGATTTAGGTAGAGTGATTTAAGGGGTTGGGAGGGGGCGGGTTGCGTGTGTAGTGGATTGTACGAGAACGTGGTTGGTTAGTATTTATCTAGTTGTGTTCACCTAGTTGTGCTTGCGAGGGTTGAGCTCTACTCTTTCGGCCCGCCTCTCAACTGTCAATCAATCAATTATTAATAACTAATAAAAAAAATCCACACACACAGACACACACACCCAGGAAGCAGCCCGTAACAGCTGACTAACGCCCAGGTACATATTTACTGCTGTTACGGCCCTCTCGGGACGCAACGGGGTTCTTACTCTGATGTCGTTAGAGGAAGATATATATCCGACCCCAAGCCAGTAGAGGCTTTCAAGGGATGCGATCCGTGACGCAAGTAACTTAAAGGGAGTAGGGAAAGAAAGCTAAGAACTTAATATAATATAATGTTCACCTTCACCGTTTAATATATATAATAAAAGAGTACACAAGGGGGAGGGGTATTAACACTTTACAAAGGGGATCAACACTGTAGTCTTCTGCTGGAGACTATGGATCCTCGAAGCTAGGTGCTGAGTCCGCGGTGCTTTCTTCGTGGCCTCAAGACGTGTCCTCTGAGAACGCCGAGTCTACCCTGGCCACAGGTCAGCCACAACACAGGTCCACTGGGGGCACCGTCGTGGAGGCCGTCAACCACACGTCCAGCAGGTCTGCTGGCAGGTAGTGAGCCACCAAGGCTGGTACGGCCACTCCACGAACGATATAAGGGGTACGCCCTAGACAGGAGTCTCGTGTGATATCACCAATCACCCTCCTGTCCTCAATACCCCAGTGGATTATCGTCTCCGACCGTCGGTCCCGGGTAAATCCTTCCACTGCCACTCCACTGGCAGGCTTAACACACCACAGTGTTCTTCCGGGGGGTACGACGTCACAACAGCTGCAGCAAACTGGACAGTATGGAGACTGGCTGCCTCGGGTAGACTGACTCCACCTTCAACACAGTGGTCCCAGGTCGGCTCTGTAAGCAGACACGTCATTAATTACCGGGACACTAATACACCACACTCACAGGCTCAGATACAAACGCCCGACATATCCACTCCATAGATGGCGCTGGCGTCGGAGCACCACCTCACCAGAGGTCAGGAGCGGCGGAGTTGAGCGCTGAACCAGACTGGAAACTGGTCCTCGAGGCCAGTACACGCTGTCCTCACTAGGTGTCGTCGTTCGTTTGGCGGGGGTTTCGGGAGCTGACCCACAGATGGCGTGTTTGTCACTGCTCCAGGCTCGGACGCTGAATCCGGGTCCGTAACACCTCCCCACCAAAAAGAATTTGGTTTGGGGTTCTATAAAAAGAAACACAAACCAAATTAGTACGACGACACAACTCCAAATGGACACACATGCTTTATAATCTGGGATGTCGAGGCTGTCACGTCTACAGAACTGTACTGAGGAACCCTGGCACAAAGGGAACTTGTAGATAGAAGGCAATGATCTGCCTGATATAATCGTCCACCTCTCCACTGCGATGTCAAGCAGGGGCATCATCTCACACCTCTCTAGTACGGATTGGTTTTGACACGATCTGGGGTGACTCGACACTTCTCTATGTCGTGGCACCGATGATGGCTGTCCACAGACGGCATTTCTGGTGACGGTCCAATGGTCCTTCAGGGAGGCAGGAACCTGGAATACAGGGGTCTGATAATTCAGAGTGCTAGCGACAATGGGCAAGTCAGTACTTACTATACTCTCCTCTACTAGGCCCACACCTAGTTTCAACAGGGCTGCTTGCTCACTGAAGATGGCATTCACTCTGCCACCGTCAGGTCGACCAACGTTCCGTATAACGCTGTATTGAGGCTCAGCAATCACGCGGGGGGTGTCAACCTGTCGGAAACAGTCACTCATATTATCATTTGTCGTACCTCCTGTATCAATTATCACCTTCCAGGTCCCTCCTTCAACTGCAACACCTGCAGTACTAATCTCCAATCCCTGGGACCTCTTCACGATGTTCATGGGAGCCATCATCCTTCGGGTCGTCCACTGATCCTTACTGAGAACACAGAGAACACATAGGAGAACAAAACAAAATACCGGTAGGAAACATTTGGTAAGTCGAGGGATAAGTTTCCTGAGCTTGTCATGTCCATAGCCGGCAACATCCACACGCCTGGCTTGGACCGAAGAGGGCACTAGACCTTTTGAACACACCGCACCTACCTCTGACGTCTGGGGAATCTCTGGCTGGTTCACTACATGCTGTAACTTGCCATACCGCAAGCACACATCCGCCTTCGCTCCAGACTCGTTGGTATCCGTGGGTGCCTGCACACGAGGCCTCTCTTCTTGCTCAGGTACCTCTGCCTTCTTAACCTCATGTTCCTTGTTGAGAGAATCAGGAGACACTGCTAGATCGTTCTCAATCTGTAGGCGAGAAGACAAATTAAACATAGTTACATCCGGGTCTGTCTTTACCTGGACATTACCATTGCCTGTTACCTCAGACCGTGCTGTTCCGGTAGACTCGTCCGCAACCTTGGGAAGATTGATGCTCCAATCTGTCACCAAGTCGTTGGCTAGTACCACGTCAATCCCAGCCACAGGGAGGGTATCGACTACTGCCAACTCACATGTGCCGCTGAAATAAGGCGAGTCGAGATGTACTGGCACTAAGGGGGCGATGTACTGCGTCCTAGGAAACCCAACCAGGATCACCTCTGGTCTCCCATCCACACTTACTCCCTCGGGTAACGAGCTCTTCACGATCAGGGACTGGGCTGCTCCACTATCTCTGAGCACTACAATTGATCTACCAGTATGATCACTCGTTACATACCCGGTTGAAGTGTGAGGGGCCAACAAACTTGGTCCTTCCTGCGTCGTCGTAGACTGGTTTCCTACTGGTGATGTAACACAGCTCACCAACATCACCTCCCTTCGTGCGCTGCCACCTCTTCTACCTCGGCACCTAGCAGCTATGTGCCCTTTCTGCCCACAAGTCCAGCACACCATATTCCTCCTTGGACTCCGGTGTTTCGGACTACTAGGACTAGTCCTTCGAGGGCTACTTGGGGGCGTCTTCTTAGCACTTCGTGGGACGGGTCTTTCTTCTTCTTCGTCGTGAGGTCTGTCAAACCGGCGCTGGTAATTCCTCGGGACGTACTTAGCAGACGGCCTATGAGTCAGGATATACTCTTCAGCCATGGTGGCTGCTGCACTCAAGGTCTCTACCTGCTGTTCCTCCAAGTACGTCTTGAGGTCTCCAGATAAACAATCCTTGAAGTCCTCGAGCAGAATCAGCTGTTCGAGGTCTTCCCTGGTCTCCACCTTCCGAGAGGCACACCATTCTTGAAAAAGTCGCTCCTTGATCGTGGCGAATTCGGTGAAAGTGTGCTCTGAGGTCTTCTTCAGGTTTCTGAACTTTTGCCTATATGCCTCAGGTACCAATTGGTACGCCATGAGCACCACTTTCTTCACCATATCGTAATCGCCGGAGTCGTCAAGGGATAACGTAGAGTAGGCAATTTGGGCCTTCCCAGTCAAGACTGACTGTATCATGATGGCCCAATTCTCCCTTGGCCACTCCAAAGAGGCAGCGACTTTCTCGAAGGCTGCGAAGAACTTCGAAACTTCTCTCTCGTTGAATTTGGGGACCATTTTTATATTCCTTACCGGATCGAAACCGCTTACTCCTGTTTGTCTCTGTTCAGCGCCTAGTCGTAATACTTCTAGTTCATGTTGTCTCTGTCTTTCCTCCCTTTCTCGCTCTCGTTCTTCTCTCTCTCGTTCTCGTTCTTCTCTCTCTCGTCTCTCTTCTCTGTCTCGTTCTTCTCTTCTTTCTTCTCTTTCTAATTCTAAACGCCTCATCGCCAATTCTTTTTCTTTCATCTCCATTTCTTTATCTTGTCTCTCTCGTTCCATTTCTAATTTCTTCCATTCTATTTCACGATTGATCTCTAGGGCACGCATCTTGACTGTTAGGAAGCTGATATTAAGCTCGCCTGCATCACTGTCAACGTCGCTGCCCTTATCTTCCTTTTCCGTGGAAGCTATGTCTGCACTTTCCTTTGTACTAGGAGTCTCGCCTTCCTGTTTCTCCTCTGCCTTCAAGTGCCGGTGAACCTTGGACAAGATCTCCACACGGGAATCACTGGCACGGATCTTTATCTCCAGGTAGGCGCTCACTAGTACAAGCTCTGGTTTGGTCAGATACTTTAATCTGGCAAGACAGTCCACTCTGTTCAGAAAAGCCTGAACATCGTCCAGATCATCGATGGTAGCTTTTTCTGCCATTGTCACAGATGGAACACTTTGCACTTAACACACTGCTTACACGTTAGCACTTAACACACCGAGCACTGTTCTACGCCAATATTGCACCAAACACTGCACTTGCCAATATTGCACGTAATCACTCCGGGCACCGCACTACCCAATATTGCACTGAGTCCAAGCGAACACTTCGCTCTACAATATTGCACTAAATCACTGAGCACCGCACTAGTCAATATTGCACTTAATCGCTTAATCACAGCGAGCACCGCACGGCACAATATCGCACTTAGTCACTCTTTCGCACCGCACAGGACGTATAACGTCACAATCGTCACACACAGGGGGAATTATTTACAGGGATTACGCCACTTCACCACCCCTGTCAAACATACTTAACAAGGGGACGAATCCCGCTGGGGATGCCAATTATGTTACGGCCCTCTCGGGACGCAACGGGGTTCTTACTCTGATGTCGTTAGAGGAAGATATATATCCGACCCCAAGCCAGTAGAGGCTTTCAAGGGATGCGATCCGTGACGCAAGTAACTTAAAGGGAGTAGGGAAAGAAAGCTAAGAACTTAATATAATATAATGTTCACCTTCACCGTTTAATATATATAATAAAAGAGTACACAAGGGGGAGGGGTATTAACACTTTACAAAGGGGATCAACACTGTAGTCTTCTGCTGGAGACTATGGATCCTCGAAGCTAGGTGCTGAGTCCGCGGTGCTTTCTTCGTGGCCTCAAGACGTGTCCTCTGAGAACGCCGAGTCTACCCTGGCCACAGGTCAGCCACAACACAGGTCCACTGGGGGCACCGTCGTGGAGGCCGTCAACCACACGTCCAGCAGGTCTGCTGGCAGGTACTGAGCCACCAAGGCTGGTACGGCCACTCCACGAACGATATAAGGGGTACGCCCTAGACAGGAGTCTCGTGTGATATCACCAATCACCCTCCTGTCCTCAATACCCCAGTGGATTATCGTCTCCGACCGTCGGTCCCGGGTAAATCCTTCCACTGCCACTCCACTGGCAGGCTTAACACACCACAGTGTTCTTCCGGGGGGGACGACGTCACAACAGCTGCAGCAAACTGGACAGTATGGAGACTGGCTGCCTCGGGTAGACTGACTCCACCTTCAACACAGTGGTCCCAGGTCGGCTCTGTAAGCAGACACGTCATTAATTACCGGGACACTAATACACCACACTCACAGGCTCAGATACAAACGCCCGACATATCCACTCCATAGATGGCGCTGGCGTCGGAGCACCACCTCACCAGAGGTCAGGAGCGGCGGAGTTGAGCGCTGAACCAGACTGGAAACTGGTCCTCGAGGCCAGTACACGCTGTCCTCACTAGGTGTCGTCGTTCGTTTGGCGGGGGTTTCGGGAGCTGACCCACAGATGGCGTGTTTGTCACTGCTCCAGGCTCGGACGCTGAATCCGGGTCCGTAACAACTGCTAGGTAATAGAGGGCATCAGAATAATAGAAACTCTGCTGATTTCCGTTTGTGCCATCACCGGGGGATCGAATGAGCTAGGATTACGAGTCGAGAGCGACGTCCACTCAGCTATAAAGCCCCCTAGTTTGTGTATTGGTGCAAAAGATAATTTGGGAGAGGTTAAGGGAAAGGAATGATGTTTGGTGGCCTTGAAAGCTTTGGAAGGGAGGGGGTTGCCAGTTATGAAATAAAATTGTTATTTTTTTAAGATATGATATATATGCAAAAGACGTTGCGAGATATAGTAAGAAAAGTGTTTCTGACTGAGGTTAGGTACTGTGTGATTGACTTGTATGTGGGGAAAAAGAATACTTATTAGAAAATTAGATAATCTTTAGAAATATTTCTTTGCAAATTAATGTGTAAAAAGCCTATGGTTATCGTACCTTAAACAAACACACGTGAGCACAGTTAGTCCACGGGATTCAGAGTGAGAGTGAACAGCGTAATAGTAACAAAAAATGTGACAATGAGGGGAAACTATGTCATTCAAACGTTAACCATATAAATTACTGTAACACTAACCGAGCGTCCACATACATATTCCAATCAATTTATGATAACCATTTTAGGGTTGGTTAGAATCGGTTATATATCTACGTTAGTTTTTGACTCAAATGAAAAGAACTTAACTCATACATAATGAAATGGATAGTTTTATCATTTCATAAGAAAAATACTCGAAAAACTAATAAATTCAGGAAAACTTTGCTTATTAGGCAAATCGTGCCTTGCATACTAGGCCAGGAAGTACGCTCTGTCTACTAGGTACGATATATATATATATATATATATATATGTCGTACCTAGTAGCCAGAACTCACTTCTCAGCCTACTATTCAAGGCCCGATTTGCCTAATAAGCCAAGTTTTCCTGAATTAATATATTTACTATAATTTTTTTCTTATGAAATGATAAAGCAACCCTTTTCTCTATGTATGAGGTCAATTTTTTTTTATTGGAGTTAAAATTAACGTAGATATATGACCGAACCTAACCAACCCTACCTAACCTAACCTAACCTATATTTATAGGTAAGGTTAGGTTAGGTAGCCAAAAAAAGCTAGGTTAGGTTAGGTTAGGTAGGTTAGGTAGACGAAAAAACATTAATTAATGAAAACTTGGCTTATTAGGCAAATCGGGCCTTGAATAGTAGGCTGAGAAGTGAGTTCTGGCTACTAGGTACGACATATATATATATATATATATATATATATATATATATATATATATATATATATGTCGTACCTAGTAGCCAGAACTCACTTCTCAGCCTACTATGCATGGCCCGATTTGCCTAATAAGCCTAGTTTTCATGAATTAATGTTTTTTCGACAACCTAACCTACCTAACCTAACCTAACCTAACGTTTTCGGCTACCTAACCTAACCTAACCTATAAAGATAGGTTAGGTTAGGTTAGGTAGGGTTGGTTAGGTTCGGTCATATATCTACGTTAATTTTAACTCCAATAAAAAAAAATTGACCTCATACATAATGAAATGGGTAGCTTTATCATTTCATAAGAAAAAAATTAGAGAAAATATATTAATTCAGTAAAACTTGGCTTATTAGGCAAATCGGGCCTCGCATAGTAGGCTGAGAAGTGAGTTCTGGCTACTAGGTACGACATATATATATATATATATATATATATATATATATATATATATATATATATATATATATGTCGTTCCTAGTAGCCAGAACGCACTTCTCGGCCTACTATTCAAGGCCCGATTTGCCTAATAAGCCAAGTTTTCCTGAATTAATATATTTTTTCTAATTTTTTTCTTATGAAATGATAAAGCTACCCATTTCATTATGTATGAGGTCAATTTTTTTTTATTAGAGTTAAAAATATCGTAGATATATGACCGAACCTAACCAACCCTACCTAACCTAACCTAACCTAACCTATCTTTATAGGTTAGGTTAGGATAGGTAGCGGAAAAAAGTAGGTTAGGTTAGGTAGGTTAGGTTGCCGAAAAACAATTAATTCATGAAAACTTGGCTTATTAGGCAAATCAGGCCTTGCATAGTAGGCTGAGAAGTGCGTTTTGGCTACTAGGTACGACATATATATATATATATATATATATATATATATATATATGTCGTACCAAGTAGCCAGAACTCACTTCTCAGCCTACTATGCATGGCCCGATTTGCCTAATAAGCCAAGTTTTCATGAATTAATATATTTTCTCTAAATTTTTTCTTTTGAAATGATAAAGCTACCCATTTCATTATGTATGAGGTCAATTTTTTTTCATTGGAGCTAAAATTAATGTAGATATATGACCTAACCTAACCAACCCCACCTAACCTAACCTACCCTATCTCTATAGGTTAGGTTGGGTTATGTAGCCGAAAAACTTTGGTTAGGTTAGGTTAGGTAGGGTAGGTAGTCGAAAAACAATTAATTCATGAAAACTTGGCTTATTAGGCAAATCGGGCCTTGCATAGTAGGCTGAGAAGTGAGTTCTGGCTACTAGGTACGACATATATATATATATATATATATATATATATATATATATATATATATATATATATATATATATATATATATATATTTATATATATATATATATATATATATATATATATTTATATATATATATTTTTTTTAATATGTTATATTTATAAATATATATGTATATTTAAATATTGATATATACCTGTGGGTCCAGGAGGCCATCTGTGTCCCCTCAGTTGGTCTCCCTTATCACAGTTTGTGTCTATGGATGTGTGTCTGTGTGTGAGTGTGTTTATCCCTGTGAGTGTCCGGGTGAGTGTGAGTGCCCCTGTGAGTGTCCGTGTGCGTGTGTGTCCGGTTATACCTGTGGATCCACGAGGCCATCTGTGTCCCCTCAGATGGTCTCCCTTATCACAGTCTATGGGTGTGTGTGTGTGAGTATGAGTGTCCCTGTGAGTGTTCGGGTGAGGGTGTGTGTGTGAGTGTCCGGGTTTATCTAAGGTTTGGTTCCAGGAAACATCCTCCCCCCCCCCTCCCCATATCTCCTCCCTATTCCCACCGTGGGTTCGAATCCCAGGTGATTAGACCTGCCCTAGGTCAATGGATCCAAGGTATCCATCCGTGGGCCCAACGTATTTCACCCCTTCCCCACTTTCAAAGGGCCAGGTCAATTCCAGCTATCCAGGGAACCTGTCGAAACAGAGGCAGCTACAGGAGGGGACACACAAATATTTGTGCCCTGCAGTTACACATCCGTTCCGACAGGCTCGATCGCAATCTATGCAGATGAGAACACGTTCTCTTCCGACTAGACTACGCTGGAGTCACTGTATGTGTCAAATTTGGATACTTTATTTATAGTTAGTATTTTTGGTGTATTAATTGATTTGTTTTAATTTTTTAATGATTTAGGTAGAGTGATTTAAGGGGTTGGGAGGGGGCGGGTTGCGTGTGTAGTGGATTGTACGAGAACGTGGTTGGTTAGTATTTATCTAGTTGTGTTCACCTAGTTGTGCTTGCGAGGGTTGAGCTCTACTCTTTCGGCCCGCCTCTCAACTGTCAATCAATCAATTATTAATAACTAATAAAAAAAATCCACACACACAGACACACACACCCAGGAAGCAGCCCGTAACAGCTGACTAACGCCCAGGTACATATTTACTGCTAGGTAATAGAGGGCATCAGAATAATAGAAACTCTGCTGATTTCCGTTTGTGCCATCACCGGGGGATCGAATGAGCTAGGATTACGAGTCGAGAGCGACGTCCACTCAGCTATAAAGCCCCCTAGTTTGTGTATTGGTGCAAAAGATAATTTGGGAGAGGTTAAGGGAATGGAATGATGTTTGGTGGCCTTGAAAGCTTTGGAAGGGAGGGGGTTGCCAGTTATGAAATAAAATTGTTATTTTTTTAAGATATGATATATATGCAAAAGACGTTGCGAGATATAGTAAGAAAAGTGTTTCTGACTGAGGTTAGGTACTGTGTGATTGACTTGTATGTGGGGAAAAAGAATACTTATTAGAAAATTAGATAATCTTTAGAAATATTTCTTTGCAAATTAATGTGTAAAAAGCCTATGGTTATCGTACCTTAAACAAACACACGTGAGCACAGTTAGTCCACGGGATTCAGAGTGAGAGTGAACAGCGTAATAGTAACAAAAAATGTGACAATGAGGGGAAACTATGTCATTCAAACGTTAACCATATAAATTACTGTAACACTAACCGAGCGTCCACATACATATTCCAATCAATTTATGATAACCATTTTAGGGTTGGTTAGAATCGGATATATATCTACGTTAGTTTTTGACTCAAATGAAAAGAACTTAACTCATACATAATGAAATGGATAGTTTTATCATTTCATAAGAAAAATACTCGAAAAACTAATAAATTCAGGAAAACTTTGCTTATTAGGCAAATCGTGCCTTGCATACTAGGCCAGGAAGTACGCTCTGTCTACTAGGTACGATATATATATATATATATATATATATATATATATATATATATATATATATATATATATATATATATATATATATATATATATGTCGTTCCTAGTAGCCAGAACGCACTTCTCGGCCTACTATTCAAGGCCCGATTTGCCTAATAAGCCAAGTTTTCCTGAATTAATATATTTTTTCTAATTTTTTTCTTATGAAATGATAAAGCTACCCATTTCATTATGTATGAGGTCAATTTTTTTTTATTAGAGTTAAAAATATCGTAGATATATGACCGAACCTAACCAACCCTACCTAACCTAACCTAACCTATCTTTATAGGTTAGGTTAGGATAGGTAGCGGAAAAAGGTAGGTTAGGTTAGGTAGGTTAGGTTGCCGAAAAACAATTAATTCATGAAAACTTGGCTTATTAGGCAAATCAGGCCTTGCATAGTAGGCTGAGAAGTGCGTTCTGGCTACTAGGTACGACATATACATATATATATATATATATATATATATATATATATATATATATATATATATATATATATATATATATATATATATATATATATTTATATATATATATATTTTTTAATATGTTATATTTATAAATATATATGTATATTTAAATATTGATATATACCTGTGGGTCCAGGAGGCCATCTGTGTCCCCTCAGTTGGTCTCCCTTATCACAGTTTGTGTCTATGGATGTGTGTCTGTGTGTGAGTGTGTTTATCCCTGTGAGTGTCCGGGTGAGTGTGAGTGCCCCTGTGAGTGTCCGTGTGCGTGTGTCCGGTTATACCTGTGGATCCACGAGGCCATCTGTGTCCCCTCAGATGGTCTCCCTTATCACAGTCTTTGGGTGTGTGTGTGTGAGTATGAGTGTCCCTGTGAGTGTTCGGGTGAGGGTGTGTGTGTGAGTGTCCGGGTTTATGTGAGTTTTGGTTCCAGGAAACATCCTCCCCCCCCCCTCCCCATATCTCCTCCCTATTCCCACCGTGGGTTCGAATCCCCGGTGATTAGACCTGCCCTAGGTCAATGGATCCAAGGTATCCATCCGTGGGCCCAACGTATTTCACCCCTTTCCCACTTTCCAAGGACCAGGTCAATTCCAGCTATCCAGGGAACCTGTCGAAACAGAGGCAGCTACAGGAGGGGACACACAAATATTTGTGCCCTGCAGTTACACACCCGTTCCGACAGGCTCGATCGCAATCTATGCAGATGAGAACACGTTCTCTTCCGACTAGACTACGCTGGAGTCGCTGTATGTGTCAAATTTGGATCCTTTATTTATAGTTAGTATTTTTGGTGTATTAATTGATTTGTTTTAATTTTTTAATGATTTAGGTAGAGTGATTTAAGGGGTTGGGAGGGGGCGGGTTGCATGTGTAGTGGATTGTACGAGAACGTGGTTGGTTAGTATTTATCTAGTTGTGTTCACCTAGTTGTGCTTGCGAGGGTTGAGCTCTACTCTTTCGGCCCGCCTCTCAACTGTCAATCAATCAATTATTAATAACTAATAAAAAAAATCCACACACACAGACACACACACCCAGGAAGCAGCCCGTAACAGCTGACTAACGCCCAGGTACATATTTACTGCTAGGTAATAGAGGGCATCAGAATAATAGAAACTCTGCTGATTTCCGTTTGTGCCATCACCGGGGGATCGAATGAGCTAGGATTACGAGTCGAGAGCGACGTCCACTCAGCTATAAAGCCCCCTAGTTTGTGTATTGGTGCAAAAGATAATTTGGGAGAGGTTAAGGGAAAGGAATGATGTTTGGTGGCCTTGAAAGCTTTGGAAGGGAGGGGGTTGCCAGTTATGAAATAAAATTTTTATTTTTTTAAGATATGATATATATGCAAAAGACGTTGCGAGATATAGTAAGAAAAGTGTTTCTGACTGAGGTTAGGTACTGTGTGATTGACTTGTATGTGGGGAAAAAGAATACTTATTAGAAAATTAGATAATCTTTAGAAATATTTCTTTGCAAATTAATGTGTAAAAAGCCTATGGTTATCGTACCTTAAACAAACACACGTGAGCACAGTTAGTCCACGGGATTCAGAGTGAGAGTGAACAGCGTAATAGTAACAAAAAATGTGACAATGAGGGGAAACTATGTCATTCAAACGTTAACCATATAAATTACTGTAACACTAACCGAGCGTCCACATACATATTCCAATCAATTTATGATAACCATTTTAGGGTTGGTTAGAATCGGTTATATATCTACGTTAGTTTTTGACTCAAATGAAAAGAACTTAACTCATACATAATGAAATGGATAGTTTTATCATTTCATAAGAAAAATACTCGAAAAACTAATAAATTCAGGAAAACTTTGCTTATTAGGCAAATCGTGCCTTGCATACTAGGCCAGGAAGTACGCTCTGTCTACTAGGAACGATATATATATATATATATATATATATATATATATATATATATATATATATATATATATATATATATGTCGTTCCTAGTAGCCAGAACGCACTTCTCGGCCTACTATTCAAGGCCCGATTTGCCTAATAAGCCAAGTTTTCCTGAATTAATATATTTTTTCTAATTTTTTTCTTATGAAATGATAAAGCTACCCATTTCATTATGTATGAGGTCAATTTTTTTTATTAGAGTTAAAAATATCGTAGATATATGACCGAACCTAACCAACCCTACCTAACCTAACCTAACCTAACCTATCTTTATAGGTTAGGTTAGGATAGGTAGCGGAAAAAAGTAGGTTAGGTTAGGTAGGTTAGGTTGCCGAAAAACAATTAATTCATGAAAACTTGGCTTATTAGGCAAATCAGGCCTTGCATAGTAGGCTGAGAAGTGCGTTTTGGCTACTAGGTACGACATATACATATATATATATATATATATATATATATATATATATATATATATATATATATATGTCGTACCTAGTAGCCAGAACTCACTTCTCAGCCTACTATTCAAGGCCCGATTTGCCTAATAAGCCAAGTTTTCCTGAATTAATATATTTATTATAATTTTTTTCTTATGAAATGATAAAGCAACCCTTTTCTCTATGTATGAGGTCAGTTTTTTTTTATTGGAGTTAAAATTAAGGTAGATATATGACCGAACCTAACAAACCCTACCTAACCTAACCTAACCTATATTTATAGGTAAGGTTAGGTTAGGTAGCCAAAAAAAGCTAGGTTAGGTTAGGTTAGGTAGGTTAGGTAGACGAAAAAACATTAATTCATGAAAACTTGGCTTATTAGGCAAATCGGGCCTTGAATAGTAGGCTGAGAAGTGCGTTCTGGCTATTAGGTACGACATATATATATATATATATATGTCGTACCTAGTAGCCAGAACTCACTTCTCAGCCTACTATGCAAGGCCCGATTTGCCTAATAAGCCAAGTTTTACTGAATTAATATATTTTCTCTAATTTTTTTCTCATGAAATGATAAAGCTACCCATTTCATTATGTATGAGGTCAATTTTTTTTTATTGGAGTTAAAGTTAACGTAGATATATGACCGAACCTAACCAACCCTACCTAACCTAACCTAACCTATCTTTATAGGTTAGGTTAGGTTAGGTAGCCGAAAACGTTAGGTTAGGTTAGGTTAGGTAGGTTAGGTAGTCGAAAAAACATTAATTCATGAAAACTAGGCTTATTAGGCAAATCAGGCCTTGCATAGTAGGCTGAGAAGTGAGTTCTGGCTACTAGGTACGACATATATATATATATATATATATATTTATATGTATATATTTTTTTTAATATGTTATATTTATAAATATATATGTATATTTAAATATTGATATATACCTGTGGGTCCAGGAGGCCATCTGTGTCCCCTCAGTTGGTCTCCCTTATCACAGTTTGTGTCTATGGATGTGTGTCTGTGTGTGAGTGTGTTTATCCCTGTGAGTGTCCGGGTGAGTGTGAGTGCCCCTGTGAGTGTCCGTGTGCGTGTGTGTCCGGTTATACCTGTGGATCCACGAGGCCATCTGTGTCCCCTCAGATGGTCTCCCTTATCACAGTCTATGGGTGTGTGTGTGTGAGTATGAGTGTCCCTGTGAGTGTTTGGGTGAGGGTGTGTGTGTGAGTGTCCGGGTTTATGTGAGGTTTGGTTCCAGGAAACATCCTCCCCCCCCCCCCTCCCCATATCTCCTCCCTATTCCCACCGTGGGTTCGAATCCCAGGTGATTAGACCTGCCCTAGGTCAATGGATCCAAGGTATCCATCCGTGGGCCCAACGTATTTCACCCCTTCCCCACTTTCCAAGGGCCAGGTCAATTCCAGCTATCCAGGGAACCTGTCGAAACAGAGGCAGCTACAGGAGGGGACACACAAATATTTGTGCCCTGCAGTTACACACCCGTTCCGACAGGCTCGATCGCAATCTATGCAGATGAGAACACGTTCTCTTCCGACTAGACTACGCTGGAGTCGCTGTATGGGTCAAATTTGGATCCTTTATTTATAGTTAGTATTTTTGGTGTATTAATTGATTTGTTTTAATTTTTTAATGATTTAGGTAGAGTGATTTAAGGGGTTGGGAGGGGGCGGGTTGCGTGTGTAGTGGATTGTACGAGAACGTGGTTGGTTAGTATTTATCTAGTTGTGTTCACCTAGTTGTGCTTGCGAGGGTTGAGCTCTACTCTTTCGGCCCGCCTCTCAACTGTCAATCAATCAATTATTAATAACTAATAAAAAAAATCCACACACACAGACACACACACCCAGGAAGCAGCCCGTAACAGCTGACTAACGCCCAGGTACATATTTACTGCTAGGTAATAGAGGGCATCAGAATAATAGAAACTCTGCTGATTTCCGTTTGTGCCATCACCGGGGGATCGAATGAGCTAGGATTACGAGTCGAGAGCGACGTCCACTCAGCTATAAAGCCCCCTAGTTTGTGTATTGGTGCAAAAGATAATTTGGGAGAGGTTAAGGGAAAGGAATGATGTTTGGTGGCCTTGAAAGCTTTGGAAGGGAGGGGGTTGCCAGTTATGAAATAAAATTGTTATTTTTTTAAGATATGATATATATGCAAAAGACGTTGCGAGATATAGTAAGAAAAGTGTTTCTGACTGAGGTTAGGTACTGTGTGATTGACTTGTATGTGGGGAAAAAGAATACTTATTAGAAAATTAGATAATCTTTAGAAATATTTCTTTGCAAATTAATGTGTAAAAAGCCTATGGTTATCGTACCTTAAACAAACACACGTGAGCACAGTTAGTCCACGGGATTCAGAGTGAGAGTGAACAGCGTAATAGTAACAAAAAATGTGACAATGAGGGGAAACTATGTCATTCAAACGTTAACCATATAAATTACTGTAACACTAACCGAGCGTCCACATACATATTCCAATCAATTTATGATAACCATTTTAGGGTTGGTTAGAATCGGTTATATATCTACGTTAGTTTTTCACTCAAATGAAAAGAACTTAACTCATACATAATGAAATGGATAGTTTTATCATTTCATAAGAAAAATACTCGAAAAACTAATAAATTCAGGAAAACTTTGCTTATTAGGCAAATCGTGCCTTGCATACTAGGCCAGGAAGTACGCTCTGTCTACTAGGTACGATATATATATATATATATATATATATATATATATATATATATGTCTTTCCTAGTAGCCAGAACGCACTTCTCGGCCTACTATTCAAGGCCCGATTTGCCTAATAAGCCAAGTTTTCCTGAATTAATATATTTTTTCTAATTTTTTTCTTATGAAATGATTAAGCTACCCATTTCATTATGTATGAGGTCAATTTTTTTTTATTAGAGTTAAAAATATCGTAGATATATGACCGAACCTAACCAACCCTACCTAACCTAACCTAACCTAACCTATCTGTATAGGTTAGGTTAGGATAGGTAGCGGAAAAAAGTAGGTTAGGTTAGGTTGCCGAAAAACAATTAATTCATGAAAACTTGGCTTATTAGGCAAATCAGGCCTTGCATAGTAGGCTGAGAAGTGCGTTTTGGCTACTAGGTACGACATATACACATATATATATATATATATATATATATATATATATATATATATATATATATATATATATATATATATATATATATATATTTATATATATATTTTTTTTTAATATGTTATATTTATAAATATATATGTATATTTAAATATTGATATATACCTGTGGGTCCAGGAGGCCATCTGTGTCCCCTCAGTTGGTCTCCCTTATCACAGTTTGTGTCTATGGATGTGTGTCTGTGTGTGAGTGTGTTTATCCCTGTGAGTGTCCGGGTGAGTGTGAGTGCCCCTGTGAGTGACCGTGTGCGTGTGTGGTGTCCGGTTATACCTGTGGATCCACGAGGCCATCTGTGTCCCCTCAGATGGTCTCCCTTATCACAGTCTTTGGGTGTGTGTGTGTGAGTATGAGTGTCCCTGTGAGTGTTCGGGTGAGGGTGTGTGTGTGAGTGTCCGGGTTTATGTGAGTTTTGGTTCCAGGAAACATCCTCCCCCCCCCTCCCCATATCTCCTCCCTATTCCCACCGTGGGTTCGAATCCCCGGTGATTAGACCTGCCCTAGGTCAATGGATCCAAGGTATCCATCCGTGGGCCCAACGTATTTCACCCCTTTCCCACTTTCCAAGGACCAGGTCAATTCCAGCTATCCAGGGAACCTGTCGAAACAGAGGCAGCTACAGGAGGGGACACACAAATATTTGTGCCCTGCAGTTACACACCCGTTCCGACAGGCTCGATCGCAATCTATGCAGATGAGAACACGTTCTCTTCCGACTAGACTACGCTGGAGTCGCTGTATGTGTCAAATTTGGATCCTTTATTTATAGTTAGTATTTTTGGTGTATTAATTGATTTGTTTTAATTTTTTAATGATTTAGGTAGAGTGATTTAAGGGGTTGGGAGGGGGCGGGTTGCATGTGTAGTGGATTGTACGAGAACGTGGTTGGTTAGTATTTATCTAGTTGTGTTCACCTAGTTGTGCTTGCGAGGGTTGAGCTCTACTCTTTCGGCCCGCCTCTCAACTGTCAATCAATCAATTATTAATAACTAATAAAAAAAATCCACACACACAGACACACACACCCAGGAAGCAGCCCGTAACAGCTGACTAACGCCCAGGTACATATTTACTGCTAGGTAATAGAGGGCATCAGAATAATAGAAACTCTGCTGATTTCCGTTTGTGCCATCACCGGGGGATCGAATGAGCTAGGATTACGAGTCGAGAGCGACGTCCACTCAGCTATAAAGCCCCCTAGTTTGTGTATTGGTGCAAAAGATAATTTGGGAGAGGTTAAGGGAAAGGAATGATGTTTGGTGGCCTTGAAAGCTTTGGAAGGGAGGGGGTTGCCAGTTATGAAATAAAATTTTTATTTTTTTAAGATATGATATATATGCAAAAGACGTTGCGAGATATAGTAAGAAAAGTGTTTCTGACTGAGGTTAGGTACTGTGTGATTGACTTGTATGTGGGGAAAAAGAATACTTATTAGAAAATTAGATAATCTTTAGAAATATTTCTTTGCAAATTAATGTGTAAAAAGCCTATGGTTATCGTACCTTAAACAAACACACGTGAGCACAGTTAGTCCACGGGATTCAGAGTGAGAGTGAACAGCGTAATAGTAACAAAAAATGTGACAATGAGGGGAAACTATGTCATTCAAACGTTAACCATATAAATTACTGTAACACTAACCGAGCGTCCACATACATATTCCAATCAATTTATGATAACCATTTTAGGGTTGGTTAGAATCGGTTATATATCTACGTTAGTTTTTGACTCAAATGAAAAGAACTTAACTCATACATAATGAAATGGATAGTTTTATCATTTCATAAGAAAAATACTCGAAAAACTAATAAATTCAGGAAAACTTTGCTTATTAGGCAAATCGTGCCTTGCATACTAGGCCAGGAAGTACGCTCTGTCTACTAGGAACGATATATATATATATATATATATATATATATATATATATATATATATATATATATATATATATATATATATATATATGTCGTTCCTAGTAGCCAGAACGCACTTCTCGGCCTACTATTCAAGGCCCGATTTGCCTAATAAGCCAAGTTTTCCTGAATTAATATATTTTTTCTAATTTTTTTCTTATGAAATGATAAAGCTACCCATTTCATTATGTATGAGGTCAATTTTTTTTATTAGAGTTAAAAATATCGTAGATATATGACCGAACCTAACCAACCCTACCTAACCTAACCTAACCTAACCTATCTTTATAGGTTAGGTTAGGATAGGTAGCGGAAAAAAGTAGGTTAGGTTAGGTAGGTTAGGTTGCCGAAAAACAATTAATTCATGAAAACTTGGCTTATTAGGCAAATCAGGCCTTGCATAGTAGGCTGAGAAGTGCGTTTTGGCTACTAGGTACGACATATACATATATATATATATATATATATATATATATATATATATATATATATATATATATATATATATATATATATATATATATATATATATATATATATATGTCGTACCTAGTAGCCAGAACTCACTTCTCAGCCTACTATGCAAGGCCCGATTTGCCTAATAAGCCAAGTTTTACTGAATTAATATATTTTCTCTAATTTTTTTCTCATGAAATGATAAAGCTACCCATTTCATTATGTATGAGGTCAATTTTTTTTTATTGGAGTTAAAGTTAACGTAGATATATGACCGAACCTAACCAACCCTACCTAACCTAACCTAACCTATCTTTATAGGTTAGGTTAGGTTAGGTAGCCGAAAACGTTAGGTTAGGTTAGGTTAGGTAGGTTAGGTAGTCGAAAAAACATTAATTCATGAAAACTAGGCTTATTAGGCAAATCAGGCCTTGCATAGTAGGCTGAGAAGTGAGTTCTGGCTACTAGGTACGACATATATATATATATATATATATATATTTATATATATATATTTTTTTTAATATGTTATATTTATAAATATATATGTATATTTAAATATTGATATATACCTGTGGGTCCAGGAGGCCATCTGTGTCCCCTCAGTTGGTCTCCCTTATCACAGTTTGTGTCTATGGATGTGTGTCTGTGTGTGAGTGTGTTTATCCCTGTGAGTGTCCGGGTGAGTGTGAGTGCCCCTGTGAGTGTCCGTGTGCGTGTGTGTCCGGTTATACCTGTGGATCCACGAGGCCATCTGTGTCCCCTCAGATGGTCTCCCTTATCACAGTCTATGGGTGTGTGTGTGTGAGTATGAGTGTCACTGTGAGTGTTCGGGTGAGGGTGTGTGTGTGAGTGTCCGGGTTTATGTGAGGTTTGGTTCCAGGAAACATCCTCGCCCCCCCCCCTCCCCATATCTCCTCCCTATTCCCACTGTGGGTTCGAATCCCAGGTGATTAGACCTGCCCTAGGTCAATGGATCCAAGGTATCCATCCGTGGGCCCAACGTATTTCACTCCTTCCCCACTTTCCAAGGGCCAGGTCAATTCCAGCTATCCAGGGAACCTGTCGAAACAGAGGCAGCTACAGGAGGGGACACACAAATATTTGTGCCCTGCAGTTACACACCCGTTCCGACAGGCTCGATCGCAATCTATGCAGATGAGAACACGTTCTCTTCCGACTAGACTACGCTGGAGTCGCTGTATGTGTCAAATTTGGATCCTTTATTTATAGTTAGTATTTTTGGTGTATTAATTGATTTGTTTTAATTTTTTAATGATTTAGGTAGAGTGATTTAAGGGGTTGGGAGGGGGCGGGTTGCGTGTGTAGTGGATTGTACGAGAACGTGGTTGGTTAGTATTTATCTAGTTGTGTTCACCTAGTTGTGCTTGCGAGGGTTGAGCTCTACTCTTTCGGCCCGCCTCTCAACTGTCAATCAATCAATTATTAATAACTAATAAAAAAAATCCACACACACAAACACACACACCCAGGAAGCAGCCCGTAATAGCTGACTAACGCCCAGGTACATATTTACTGCTAGGTAATAGAGGGCATCAGAATAATAGAAACTCTGCTGATTTCCGTTTGTGCCATCACCGGGGGATCGAATGAGCTAGGATTACGAGTCGAGAGCGACGTCCACTCAGCTATAAAGCCCCCTAGTTTGTGTATTGGTGCAAAAGATAATTTGGGAGAGGTTAAGGGAAAGGAATGATGTTTGGTGGCCTTGAAAGCTTTGGAAGGGAGGGGGTTGCCAGTTATGAAATAAAATTGTTATTTTTTTAAGATATGATATATATGCAAAAGACGTTGCGAGATATAGTAAGAAAAGTGTTTCTGACTGAGGTTAGGCACTGTGTGATTGACTTGTATGTGGGGAAAAAGAATACTTATTAGAAAATTAGATAATCTTTAGAAATATTTCTTTGCAAATTAATGTGTAAAAGGCCTATGGTTATCGTACCTTAAACAAACACACGTGAGCATAGTTAGTCCACGGGATTCAGAGTGAGAGTGAACAGCGTAATAGTAACAAAAAATGTGACAATGAGGGGAAACTATGTCATTCAAACGTTAACCATATAAATTACTGTAACACTAACCGAGCGTCCACATACATATTCCAATCAATTTATGATAACCATTTTAGGGTTGGTTAGAATCGGTTATATATCTACATTAGTTTTTGACTCAAATGAAAAGAACTTAACTCATACATAATGAAATGGATAGTTTTATCATTTCATAAGAAAAATACTCGAAAAACTAATAAATTCAGGAAAACTTTGCTTATTAGGCAAATCGTGCCTTGCATACTAGGCCAGGAAGTACGCTGTCTACTAGGTACGATATATATATATATATATATATATATATATATATATATATATATATATATATATATATATATATATATGTCGTACCTAGTAGCCAGAACTCACTTCTCAGCCTACTATTCAAGGCCCGATTTGCCTAATAAGCCAAGTTTTCCTGAATTAATATATTTACTATAATTTTTTTCTTATGAAATGATAAAGCTACCCTTTTCACTATGTATGAGGTCAATTTTTTTTTATTGGAGTTAAAATTAACCTAGATATATGACCGAACCTAACCAACCCTACCTAACCTAACCTAACCTATATATATAGGTAAGGTTAGGTTAGGTAGCCAAAAAAAGCTAGGTTAGGTTAGGTTAGGTAGGTTAGGTAGACGAAAAAACATTAATTCATGAAAACTTGGCTTGTTAGGCAAATCGGGCCTTGCATAGTAGGCTGAGAAGTGAGTTCTGGCTACTAGGTACGACATATATATATATATATATATATATATATATATATATATATATATATATATATATATATATATATATATATATATATATATATATATATGTCGTTCCTAGTAGCCAGAACGCACTTCTCGGCCTACTAATCAAGGCCCGATTTGCCTAATAAGCCAAGTTTTCCTGAATTAATATATTTTTTCTAATTTTTTTCTTATGAAATGATAAAGCTACCCATTTCATTATGTATGAGGTCAATTTTTTTTTATTAGAGTTAAAAATATCGTAGATATATGACCGAACCTAACCAACCCTACCTAACCTAACCTAACCTAACCTATCTTTATAGGTTAGGTTAGGATAGGTAGCGGAAAAAAGTAGGTTAGGTTAGGTAGGTTAGGTTGCCGAAAAACAATTAATTCATGAAAACTTGGCTTATTAGGCAAATCAGGCCTTGCATAGTAGGCTGAGAAGTGCGTTCTGGCTACTAGGTACGACATATACATATATATATATATATATAGATATATATATATATATATATATATATATATATATATATATATATATATATATATATATATATATATATATATATATGTCGTACCTAGTAGCCAGAACGCACTTCTCAGCCTACTACGCAAGGCCTGATTTGCCTAATAGGCCAAGTTTTCATGAATTAATAGTTTTTCGACTACCTAACCTACCTAACCTAACCTAACCTAATTTTTTCGGCTACCTAATCTAACCTAACCTATAAAAATAGGTTAGGTTAGGTTAGGTAGGGTTGGTTAGGTTCGGTCATATATCTACGTTAATTTTAACTCCAATTAAAAAAAATTGACCTCATACATAATGAAATGGGTAGCTTTATCATTTCATCAGAAAAAAAATTGAGAAAATATAATAATTCATGAAAACTTGGCTTATTAGGCAAATCGGGCCTTGCATAGTAGGCTGAGAAGTACGTTCTGGCTACTAGGTACGACATATATATATATATATATATATATATATATATATATATATATATATATATTTATATATATATATTTTTTTTAATATGTTATATTTATAAATATATATGTATATTTAAATATTGATATATACCTGTGGGTCCAGGAGGCCATCTGTGTCCCCTCAGTTGGTCTCCCTTATCACAGTTTGTGTCTATGGATGTGTGTCTGTGTGTGAGTGTGTTTATCCCTGTGAGTGTCCGGGTGAGTGTGAGTGCCCCTGTGAGTGTCCGTGTGCGTGTGTGTCCGGTTATACCTGTGGATCCACGAGGCCATCTGTGTCCCCTCAGATGGTCTCCCTTATCACAGTCTATGGGTGTGTGTGTGTGAGTATGAGTGTCCCTGTGAGTGTTCGGGTGAGGGTGTGTGTGTGAGTGTCCGGGTTTATGTGAGGTTTGGTTCCAGGAAACATCCTCCCCCCCCCCTCCCCATATCTCCTCCCTATTCCCACCGTGGGTTCGAATCCCAGGTGATTAGACCTGCCCTAGGTCAATGGATCCAAGGTATCCATCCGTGGGCCCAACGTATTTCACCCCTTCCCCACTTTCCAAGGGCCAGGTCAATTCCAGCTATCCAGGGAACCTGTCGAAACAGAGGCAGCTACAGGAGGGGACACACAAATATTTGTGCCCTGCAGTTACACACCCGTTCCGACAGGCTCGATCGCAATCTATGCAGATGAGAACACGTTCTCTTCCGACTAGACTACGCTGGAGTCGCTGTATGTGTCAAATTTGGATCCTTTATTTATAGTTAGTATTTTTGGTGTATTAATTGATTTGTTTTAATTTTTTAATGATTTAGGTAGAGTGATTTAAGGGGTTGGGAGGGGGCGGGTTGCGTGTGTAGTGGATTGTACGAGAACGTGGTTGGTTAGTATTTATCTAGTTGTGTTCACCTAGTTGTGCTTGCGAGGGTTGAGCTCTACTCTTTCGGCCCGCCTCTCAACTGTCAATCAATCAATTATTAATAACTAATAAAAAAAATCCACACACACAGACACACACACCCAGGAAGCAGCCCGTAACAGCTGACTAACGCCCAGGTACATATTTACTGCTAGGTAATAGAGGGCATCAGAATAATAGAAACTCTGCTGATTTCCGTTTGTGCCATCACCGGGGGATCGAATGAGCTAGGATTACGAGTCGAGAGCGACGTCCACTCAGCTATAAAGCCCCCTAGTTTGTGTATTGGTGCAAAAGATAATTTGGGAGAGGTTAAGGGAAAGGAATGATGTTTGGTGGCCTTGAAAGCTTTGGAAGGGAGGGGGTTGCCAGTTATGAAATAAAATTGTTATTTTTTTAAGATATGATATATATGCAAAAGACGTTGCGAGATATGGTAAGAAAAGTGTTTCTGACTGAGGTTAGGTACTGTGTGATTGACTTGTATGTGGGGAAAAAGAATACTTATTAGAAAATTAGATAATCTTTAGAAATATTTCTTTGCAAATTAATGTGTAAAAAGCCTATGGTTATCGTACCTTAAACAAACACACGTGAGCACAGTTAGTCCACGGGATTCAGAGTGAGAGTGAACAGCGTAATAGTAACAAAAAATGTGACAATGAGGGGAAACTATGTCATTCAAACGTTAACCATATAAATTACTGTAACACTAACCGAGCGTCCACATATATATTCCAATCAATTTATGATAACCATTATAGGGTTGGTTAGAATCGGTTATATATCTACGTTAGTTTTTGACTCAAATGAAAAGAACTTAACTCATACATAATGAAATGGATAGTTTTATCATTTCATAAGAAAAATACTCGAAAAACTAATAAATTCAGTAAAACTTTGCTTATTAGGCAAATCGTGCCTTGCATACTAGGCCAGGAAGTACGCTCTGTCTACTAGGTACGATATATATATATATATATATATATATATATATATATATATATATATATATATATATATATATATATATATATATATATATATATATGTCGTTCCTAGTAGCCAGAACGCACTTCTCGGCCTACTAATCAAGGCCCGATTTGCCTAATAAGCCAAGTTTTCCTGAATTAATATATTTTTTCTAATTTTTTTCTTATGAAATGATAAAGCTACCCATTTCATTATGTATGAGGTCAATTTTTTTTATTAGAGTTAAAAATATCGTAGATATATGACCGAACCTAACCAACCCTACCTAACCTAACCTAACCTAACCTATCTTTATAGGTTAGGTTAGGATAGGTAGCGGAAAAAAGTAGGTTAGGTTAGGTAGGTTAGGTTGCCGAAAAACAATTAATTCATGAAAACTTGGCTTATTAGGCAAATCAGGCCTTGCATAGTAGGCTGAGAAGTGCGTTCTGGCTACTAGGTACGACATATACATATATATATATATATAGATATATATATATATATATATATATATATATATATATATATATATATATATATATATATATATATATATATATATATATATATATATATATATATATTTATATATATATATTTTTTTTAATATGTTATATTTATAAATATATATATGTATATTTAAATATTGATATATACCTGTGGGTCCAGGAGGCCATCTGTGTCCCCTCAGTTGGTCTCCCTTATCACAGTTTGTGTCTATGGATGTGTGTCTGTGTGTGAGTGTGTTTATCCCTGTGAGTGTCCGGGTGAGTGTGAGTGCCCCTGTGAGTGTCCGTGTGCGTGTGTGTCCGGTTATACCTGTGGATCCACGAGGCCATCTGTGTCCCCTCAGATGGTCTCCCTTATCACAGTCTATGGGTGTGTGTGTGTGAGTATGAGTGTCCCTGTGAGTGTTCGGGTGAGGGTGTGTGTGTGAGTGTCCGGGTTTATGTGAGGTTTGGTTCCAGGAAACATCCTCCCCCCCCCCTCCCCATATCTCCTCCCTATTCCCACCGTGGGTTCGAATCCCAGGTGATTAGACCTGCCCTAGGTCAATGGATCCAAGGTATCCATCCGTGGGCCCAACGTATTTCACCCCTTCCCCACTTTCCAAGGGCCAGGACAATTCCAGCTATCCAGGGAACCTGTCGAAACAGAGGCAGCTACAGGAGGGGACACACAAATATTTGTGCCCTGCAGTTACACACCCGTTCCGACAGGCTCGATCGCAATCTATGCAGATGAGAACACGTTCTCTTCCGACTAGACTACGCTGGAGTCGCTGTATGTGTCAAATTTGGATCCTTTATTTATAGTTAGTATTTTTGGTGTATTAATTGATTTGTTTTAATTTTTTAATGATTTAGGTAGAGTGATTTAAGGGGTTGGGAGGGGGCGGGTTGCGTGTGTAGTGGATTGTACGAGAACGTGGTTGGTTAGTATTTATCTAGTTGTGTTCACCTAGTTGTGCTTGCGAGGGTTGAGCTCTACTCTTTCGGCCCGCCTCTCAACTGTCAATCAATCAATTATTAATAACTAATAAAAAAAATCCACACACACAGACACACACACCCAGGAAGCAGCCCGTAACAGCTGACTAACGCCCAGGTACATATTTACTGCTAGGTAATAGAGGGCATCAGAATAATAGAAACTCTGCTGATTTCCGTTTGTGCCATCACCGGGGGATCGAATGAGCTAGGATTACGAGTCGAGAGCGACGTCCACTCAGCTATAAAGCCCCCTAGTTTGTGTATTGGTGCAAAAGATAATTTGGGAGAGGTTAAGGGAAAGGAATGATGTTTGGTGGCCTTGAAAGCTTTGGAAGGGAGGGGGTTGCCAGTTATGAAATAAAATTGTTATTTTTTTAAGATATGATATTTATGCAAAAGACGTTGCGAGATATGGTAAGAAAAGTGTTTCTGACTGAGGTTAGGTACTGTGTGATTGACTTGTATGTGGGGAAAAAGAATACTTATTAGAAAATTAGATAATCTTTAGAAATATTTCTTTGCAAATTAATGTGTAAAAAGCCTATGGTTATCGTACCTTAAACAAACACACGTGAGCACAGTTAGTCCACGGGATTCAGAGTGAGAGTGAACAGCCTAATAGTAACAAAAAATGTGACAATGAGGGGAAACTATGTCATTCAAACGTTAACCATATAAATTACTGTAACACTAACCGAGCGTCCACATATATATTCCAATCAATTTATGATAACCATTATAGGGTTGGTTAGAATCGGTTATATATCTACGTTAGTTTTTGACTCAAATGAAAAGAACTTAACTCATACATAATGAAATGGATAGTTTTATCATTTCATAAGAAAAATACTCGAAAAACTAATAAATTCAGGAAAACTTTGCTTATTAGGCAAATCGTGCCTTGCATACTAGGCCAGGAAGTACGCTCTGTCTACTAGGTACGATATATATATATATATATATATATATATATATATATATATATATATATATATATAAATATATATATATATATATATATATGTCGTTCCTAGTAGCCAGAACGCACTTCTCGGCCTACTATTCAAGGCCCGATTTGCCTAATAAGCCAAGTTTTCCTGAATTAATATATTTTTTCTAATTTTTTTCTTATGAAATGATAAAGCTACCCATTTCATTATGTATGAGGTCAATTTTTTTTTATTGGAGTTAAAAATATCGTAGATATATGACCGAACCTAACCAACCCTACCTAACCTAACCTAACCTAACCTATCTTTATAGGTTAGGTTAGGATAGGTAGCGGAAAAAAGTAGGTTAGGTTAGGTAGGTTAGGTTGCCGAAAAACAATTAATTTATGAAAACTTGGCTTATTAGGCAAATCAGGCCTTGCATAGTAGGCTGAGAAGTGCGTTCTGGCTACTAGGTACGACATATACATATATATATATATATATATATATATATATATATATATATATATATATATATATATATATATATATATATATATATATATATATATATATATATATATATATATATATTTTTAGTATGTTATATTTATAAATATATATGTATATTTAAATATTGATATATCCCTGTGGGTCCAGGAGGCCATCTGTGTCCCCTCAGTTGGTCTCCCTTATCACAGTTTGTCTATGGATGTGTGTCTGTGTGTGAGTGTGTTTATCCCTGTGAGTGTCCGGGTGAGTGTGAGTGCCCCTGTGAGTGTCCGTGTGCGTGTGTGTCTGGTTATACCTGTGGATCCATGAGGCCATCTGTGTCCCCTCAGATGGTCTCCCTTATCACAGTCTATGGGTGTGTGTGTGTGAGTATGAGTGTCCCTGTGAGTGTTCGGGTGAGGGTGTGTGTGTGAGTGTCCGGGTTTATGTGAGGTTTGGTTCCAGGAAACATCCTCCCCCCCCCCTCCCCATATCTCCTCCCTATTCCCACCGTGGGTTCAAATCCCAGGTGATTAGACCTGCCCTAGGTCAATGGATCCAAGGTATCCATCCGTGGGCCCAACGTATTTCACCCCTTCCCCACTTTCCAAGGGCCAGGTCAATTCCAGCTATCCAGGGAACCTGTCGAAACAGAGGCAGCTACAGGAGGGGACACACAAATATTTGTGCCCTGCAGTTACACACCCGTTCCGACAGGCTCGATCGCAATCTATGCAGATGAGAACACGTTCTCTTCCGACTAGGCTTCGCTGGAGTCGCTGTATGTGTCAAATTTGGATATTTTATTTATAGTTAGTATTTTTGGTGTATTAATTGATTTGTTTTAATTTTTTAATGATTTAGGTAGAGTGATTTAAGGGGTTGAGAGGGGGCGGGTTGCGTGTGTAGTGGATTGTACGAGAACGTGGTTGGTTAGTATTTATCTAGTTGTGTTCACCTAGTTGTGCTTGCGAGGGTTGAGCTCTACTCTTTCGGCCCGCCTCTCAACTGTCAATCAATCAATTATTAATAACTAATAAAAAAAATCCACACACACAGACACACACACCCAGGAAGCAGCCCGTAACAGCTGACTAACGCCCAGGTACATATTTACTGCTAGGTAATAGAGGGCATCAGAATAATAGAAACTCTGCTGATTTCCGTTTGTGCCATCACCGGGGGATCGAATGAGCTAGGATTACGAGTCGAGAGCGACGTCCACTCAGCTATAAAGCCCCCTAGTTTGTGTATTGTTGCAAAAGATAATTTGGGAGAGGTTAAGGGAAAGGAATGATGTTTGGTGGCCTTGAAAGCTTTGGAAGGGAGGGGGTTGCCAGTTATGAAATAAAATTGTTATTTTTTTAAGATATGATATATATGCAAAAGTCGTTGCGAGATATAGTAAGAAAAGTGTTTCTGACTGAGGTTAGGTACTGTGTGATTGACTTGTATGTGGGGAAAAAGAATACTTATTAGAAAATTAGATAATCTTTAGAAATTTTTCTTTGCAAATTAATGTGTAAAAAGCCTATGGTTATCGTACCTCAAACAAACACACGTGAGCACAGTTAGTCCACGGGATTCAGAGTGAGAGTGAACAGCGTAATAGTAACAAAAAATGTGACAATGAGGGGAAACTATGTCATTCAAACGTTAACCATATAAATTACTGTAACACTAACCGAGCGTCCACATACATATTCCAATCAATTTATGATAACCATTTTAGGGTTGGTTAGAATCGGTTATATATCTACGTTAGTTTTTGACTCAAATGAAAAGAACTTAACTCATACATAATGAAATGGATAGTTTTATCATTTCATAAGAAAAATACTCGAAAAACTAATAAATTCAGGAAAACTTTGGTTATTAGGCAAATCGTGCCTTGCATACTAGGCCAGGAAGTACGCTCTGTCTACTAGATACGATATATATATATATATATATATATATATATATATATATATATATATATATATATATATATATATATATATATATATATATATATATATATATATATATATATATATATATGTCGTTCCTAGTAGCCAGAACGCACTTCTCGGCCTACTATTCAAGGCCCAATTTGCCTAATAAGCCAAGTTTTCCTGAATTAATATATTTTTTCTAATTTTTTTCTTATGAAATGATAAAGCTACCCATTTCATTATGTATGAGGTCAATTTTTTTTTATTGGAGTTAAAAATATCGTAGATATATGACCGAACCTAACCAACCCTACCTAACCTAACCTAACCTAACGTATCTTTATAGGTTAGGTTAGGATAGGTAGCGGAAAAAAGTAGGTTAGGTTAGGTAGGTTAGGTTGCCGAAAAACAATTAATTTATGAAAACTTGGCTTATTAGGCAAATCAGGCCTTGCATAGTAGGCTGAGAAGTGCGTTCTGGCTACTAGGTACGACATATACATATATATATATATATATATATATATATATATATATATATATATATATATATATATATATATATATATATATATATATATATATATATATATATATATATATATATATATATATATATATATATATATATTTATATATATATTTTTTTTTAATATGTTATATTTATAAATATATATGTATATTTAAATATTGATATATCCCTGTGGGTCCAGGAGGCCATCTGTGTCCCCTCAGTTGGTCTCCCTTATCACAGTTTGTGTCTATGGATGTGTGTCTGTGTGTGAGTGTGTTTATCCCTGTGAGTGTCCGGGTGAGTGTGAGTGCCCCTGTGAGTGTCCGTGTGCATGTGTGTCCGGTTATACCTGTGGATCCATGAGGCCATCTGTGTCCCCTCAGATGGTCTCCCTTATCACAGTCTATGGGTGTGTGTGTGTGAGTATGAGTGTCCCTGTGAGTGTTCGGGTGAGGGTGTGTGTGTGAGTGTCCGGGTTTATGTGAGGTTTGGTTCCAGGAAACATCCTCCCCCCCCCCTCCCCATATCTCCTCCCTATTCCCACCGTGGGTTCGAATCCCAGGTGATTAGACCTGCCCTAGGTCAATGGATCCAAAGTATCCATCCGTGGGCCCAACGTATTTCACCCCTTCCCTACTTTCCAAGGGCCAGGTCAATTCCAGCTATCCAGGGAACCTGTCGAAACAGAGGCAGCTACAGGAGGGGACACACAAATATTTGTGCCCTGCAGTTACACACCCGTTCCGACAGGCTCGATCGCAATCTATGCAGATGAGAACACGTTCTCTTCCGACTAGGCTACGCTGGAGTCGCTGTATGTGTCAAATTTGGATCCTTTATTTATAGTTAGTATTTTTGGTGTATTAATTGATTTGTTTTAATTTTTTAATGATTTAGGTAGAGTGATTTAAGGGGTTGAGAGGGGGCGGGTTGCGTGTGTAGTGGATTGTACGAGAACGTGGTTGGTTAGTATTTATCTAGTTGTGTTCACCTAGTTGTGCTTGCGAGGGTTGAGCTCTACTCTTTCGGCCCGCCTCTCAACTGTCAATCAATCAATTATTAATAACTAATAAAAAAAATCCACACACACAGACACACACACCCAGGAAGCAGCCCGTAACAGCTGACTAACGCCCAGGTACATATTTACTGCTAGGTAATAGAGGGCATCAGAATAATAGAAACTCTGCTGATTTCCGTTTGTGCCATCACCGGGGGATCGAATGAGCTAGGATTACGAGTCGAGAGCGACGTCCACTCAGCTATAAAGCCCCCTAGTTTGTGTATTGGTGCAAAAGATAATTTGGGAGAGGTTAAGGGAAAGGAATGATGTTTGGTGGCCTTGAAAGCTTTGGAAGGGAGGGGGTTGCCAGTTATGAAATAAAATTGTTATTTTTTTAAGATATGATATATATGCAAAAGACGTTGCGAGATATAGTAAGAAAAGTGTTTCTGACTGAGGTTAGGTACTGTGTGATTGACTTGTATGTGGGGAAAAAGAATACTTATTAGAAAATTAGATAATCTTTAGAAATATTTCTTTGCAAATTAATGTGTAAAAAGCCTATGGTTATCGTACCTCAAACAAACACACGTGAGCACAGTTAGTCCACGGGATTCAGAGTGAGAGTGAACAGCGTAATAGTAACAAAAAATGTGACAATGAGGGGAAACTATGTCATTCAAACGTTAACCATATAAATTACTGTAACACTAACCGAGCGTCCACATACATATTCCAATCAATTTATGATAACCATTTTAGGGTTGGTTAGAATCGGTTATATATCTACGTTAGTTTTTGACTCAAATGAAAAGAACTTAACTCATACATAATGAAATGGATAGTTTTATCATTTCATAAGAAAAATACTCGAAAAACTAATAAATTCAGGAAAACTTTGCTTATTAGGCAAATCGTGCCTTGCATACTAGGCCAGGAAGTACGCTCTGTCTACTAGGTACGATATATATATATATATATATATATATATATATATATATATATATATATATATATATATATATATATATATATATATATATATATATATATATGTCGTTCCTAGTAGCCAGAACGCACTTCTCGGCCTACTATTCAAGGCCCGATTTGCCTAATAAGCCAAGTTTTCCTGAATTAATATATTTTTTCTAATTTTTTTCTTATGAAATGATAAAGCTACCCATTTCATTATGTATGAGGTCAATTTTTTTTTATTGGAGTTAAAAATATCGTAGATATATGACCGAACCTAACCAACCCTACCTAACCTAACCTAACCTAACCTATCTTTATAGGTTAGGTTAGGATAGGTAGCGGAAAAAAGTAGGTTAGGTTAGGTAGGTTAGGTTGCCGAAAAACAATTAATTTATGAAAACTTGGCTTATTAGGCAAATCAGGCCTTGCATAGTAGGCTGAGAAGTGCGTTATGGCTACTAGGTACGACATATACATATATATATATATATATATATATATATATATATATATATATATATATATATATATATATATATATATATATATATATATATATGTCGTACCTAGTAGCCAGAACGCACTTCTCAGCCTACTATGCAAGGCCCGATTTGCCTAATAAGCCAAGTTTTCATGAATTAATTGTTTTTCGACTACCTAACCTACCTAACCTAACCTAACCTAACTTTTTCGGCTACCTAACCAAACCTAACCTATAAAGATAGGTTAGGTTAGGTTAGGTAGGGTTGGTTAGGTTCGGTCATATATCTACGTTAATTTTAACTCCAATACAAAAAAATTTACCTCATACATAATGAAATGGGTAGCTTTATCATTTCATAAGAAAAAAATTAGAAAAAATATATTAATTCAGGAAAACTTGGCTTATTAGGCAAATCGGGCCATGCATAGTAGGCCAAAAAGTGAGTTCTGGCTACTAGGTACGACATATATATATATATATATATATATATATATATATATATATATATATATATATATATATATATATATATATATATATATATATTTATATATATATATTTTTTTTTAATATGTTATATTTATAAATATATATGTATATTTAAATATTGATATATCCCTGTGGGTCCAGGAGGCCATCTGTGTCCCCTCAGTTGGTCTCCCTTATCACAGTTTGTGTCTATGGATGTGTGTCTGTGTGTGAGTGTGTTTATCCCTGTGAGTGTCCGGGTGAGTGTGAGTGCCCCTGTGAGTGTCCGTGTGCGTGTGTGTCCGGTTATACCTGTGGATCCATGAGGCCATCTGTGTCCCCTCAGATGGTCTCCCTTATCACAGTCTATGGGTGTGTGTGTGTGAGTATGAGTGTCCCTGTGAGTGTTCGGGTGAGGGTGTGTGTGTGAGTGTCCGGGTTTATGTGAGGTTTGGTTCCAGGAAACATCCTCCCCCCCCCCTCCCCATATCTCCTCCCTATTCCCACCGTGGGTTCGAATCCCAGGTGATTAGACCTGCCCTAGGTCAATGGATCCAAGGTATCCATCCGTGGGCCCAACGTATTTCACCCCTTCCCCACTTTCCAAGGGCCAGGTCAATTCCAGCTATCCAGGGAACCTGTCGAAACAGAGGCAGCTACAGGAGGGGACACACAAATATTTGTGCCCTGCAGTTACACACCCGTTCCGACAGGCTCGATCGCAATCTATGCAGATGAGAACACGTTCTCTTCCGACTAGGCTACGCTGGAGTCGCTGTATGTGTCAAATTTGGATCCTTTATTTATAGTTAGTATTTTTGGTGTATTAATTGATTTGTTTTAATTTTTTAATGATTTAGGTAGAGTGATTTAAGGGGTTGAGAGGGGGCGGGTTGCGTGTGTAGTGGATTGTACGAGAACGTGGTTGGTTAGTATTTATCTAGTTGTGTTCACCTAGTTGTGCTTGCGAGGGTTGAGCTCTACTCTTTCGGCCCGCCTCTCAACTGTCAATCAATCAATTATTAATAACTAATAAAAAAAATCCACACACACAGACACACACACCCAGGAAGCAGCCCGTAACAGCTGACTAACGCCCAGGTACATATTTACTGCTAGGTAATAGAGGGCATCAGAATAATAGAAACTCTGCTGATTTCCGTTTGTGCCATCACCGGGGGATCGAATGAGCTAGGATTACGAGTCGAGAGCGACGTCCACTCAGCTATAAAGCCCCCTAGTTTGTGTATTGGTGCAAAAGATAATTTGGGAGAGGTTAAGGGAAAGGAATGATGTTTGGTGGCCTTGAAAGCTTTGGAAGGGAGGGGGTTGCCAGTTATGAAATAAAATTGTTATTTTTTTAAGATATGATATATATGCAAAAGACGTTGCGAGATATAGTAAGAAAAGTGTTTCTGACTGAGGTTAGGTACTGTGTGATTGACTTGTATGTGGGGAAAAAGAATACTTATTAGAAAATTAGATAATCTTTAGAAATATTTCTTTGCAAATTAATGTGTAAAAAGCCTATGGTTATCGTACCTCAAACAAACACACGTGAGCACAGTTAGTCAACGGGATTCAGAGTGAGAGTGAACAGCGTAATAGTAACAAAAAATGTGACAATGAGGGGAAACTATGTCATTCAAACGTTAACCATATAAATTACTGTAACACTAACCGAGCGTCCACATACATATTCCAATCAATTTATGATAACCATTTTAGGGTTGGTTAGAATCGGTTATATATCTACGTTAGTTTTTGACTCATATGAAAAGAACTTAACTCATACATAATGAAATGGATAGTTTTATCATTTCATAAGAAAAATACTCGAAAAACTAATAAATTCAGGAAAACTTTGCTTATTAGGCAAATCGTGCCTTGCATACTAGGCCAGGAAGTACGCTCTGTCTACTAGGTACGATATATATATATATATATATATATATATATATATATATATATATATATATATATATATATATATATATATATATATATATATATGTCGTTCCTAGTAGCCAGAACGCACTTCTCGGCCTACTATTCAAGGCCCGATTTGCCTAATAAGCCAAGTTTTCCTGAATTAATATATTTTTTCTAATTTTTTTCTTATGAAATGATAAAGCTACCCATTTCATTATGTATGAGGTCAATTTTTTTTTATTGGAGTTAAAAATATCGTAGATATATGACCGAACCTAACCAACCCTACCTAACCTAACCTAACCTAACCTATCTTTATAGGTTAGGTTAGGATAGGTAGCGGAAAAAAGTAGGTTAGGTTAGGTAGGTTAGGTTGCCGAAAAACAATTAATTTATGAAAACTTGGCTTATTAGGCAAATCAGGCCTTGCATAGTAGGCTGAGAAGTGCGTTATGGCTACTAGGTACGACATATACATATATATATATATATATATATATATATATATATATATATATATATATATATATATATATATATGTCGTACCTAGTAGCCAGAACGCACTTCTCAGCCTACTATGCAAGGCCCGATTTGCCTAATAAGCCAAGTTTTCATGAATTAATTGTTTTTCGACTACCTAACCTACCTAACCTAACCTAACCTAACTTTTTCGGCTACCTAACCAAACCTAACCTATAAAGATAGGTTAGGTTAGGTTAGGTAGGGTTGGTTAGGTTCGGTCATATATCTACGTTAATTTTAACTCCAATACAAAAAAATTTACCTCATACATAATGAAATGGGTAGCTTTATCATTTCATAAGAAAAAAATTAGAAAAAATATATTAATTCAGGAAAACTTGGCTTATTAGGCAAATCGGGCCATGCATAGTAGGCCAAAAAGTGAGTTCTGGCTACTAGGTACGACATATATATATATATATATATATATATATATATATATATATATATATATATATATATATATATATATATTTATATATATATATTTTTTTTTAATATGTTATATTTATAAATATATATGTATATTTAAATATTGATATATCCCTGTGGGTCCAGGAGGCCATCTGTGTCCCCTCAGTTGGTCTCCCTTATCACAGTTTGTGTCTATGGATGTGTGTCTGTGTGTGAGTGTGTTTATCCCTGTGAGTGTCCGGGTGAGTGTGAGTGCCCCTGTGAGTGTCCGTGTGCGTGTGTGTCCGGTTATACCTGTGGATCCATGAGGCCATCTGTGTCCCCTCAGATGGTCTCCCTTATCACAGTCTATGGGTGTGTGTGTGTGAGTATGAGTGTCCCTGTGAGTGTTCGGGTGAGGGTGTGTGTGTGAGTGTCCGGGTTTATGTGAGGTTTGGTTCCAGGAAACATCCTCCCCCCCCCCTCCCCATATCTCCTCCCTATTCCCACCGTGGGTTCGAATCCCAGGTGATTAGACCTGCCCTAGGTCAATGGATCCAAGGTATCCATCCGTGGGCCCAACGTATTTCACCCCTTCCCCACTTTCCAAGGGCCAGGTCAATTCCAGCTATCCAGGGAACCTGTCGAAACAGAGGCAGCTACAGGAGGGGACACACAAATATTTGTGCCCTGCAGTTACACACCCGTTCCGACAGGCTCGATCGCAATCTATGCAGATGAGAACACGTTCTCTTCCGACTAGGCTACGCTGGAGTCGCTGTATGTGTCAAATTTGGATCCTTTATTTATAGTTAGTATTTTTGGTGTATTAATTGATTTGTTTTAATTTTTTAATGATTTAGGTAGAGTGATTTAAGGGGTTGAGAGGGGGCGGGTTGCGTGTGTAGTGGATTGTACGAGAACGTGGTTGGTTAGTATTTATCTAGTTGTGTTCACCTAGTTGTGCTTGCGAGGGTTGAGCTCTACTCTTTCGGCCCGCCTCTCAACTGTCAATCAATCAATTATTAATAACTAATAAAAAAAATCCACACACACAGACACACACACCCAGGAAGCAGCCCGTAACAGCTGACTAACGCCCAGGTACATATTTACTGCTAGGTAATAGAGGGCATCAGAATAATAGAAACTCTGCTGATTTCCGTTTGTGCCATCACCGGGGGATCGAATGAGCTAGGATTACGAGTCGAGAGCGACGTCCACTCAGCTATAAAGCCCCCTAGTTTGTGTATTGGTGCAAAAGATAATTTGGGAGAGGTTAAGGGAAAGGAATGATGTTTGGTGGCCTTGAAAGCTTTGGAAGGGAGGGGGTTGCCAGTTATGAAATAAAATTGTTATTTTTTTAAGATATGATATATATGCAAAAGACGTTGCGAGATATAGTAAGAAAAGTGTTTCTGACTGAGGTTAGGTACTGTGTGATTGACTTGTATGTGGGGAAAAAGAATACTTATTAGAAAATTAGATAATCTTTAGAAATATTTCTTTGCAAATTAATGTGTAAAAAGCCTATGGTTATCGTACCTCAAACAAACACACGTGAGCACAGTTAGTCAACGGGATTCAGAGTGAGAGTGAACAGCGTAATAGTAACAAAAAATGTGACAATGAGGGGAAACTATGTCATTCAAACGTTAACCATATAAATTACTGTAACACTAACCGAGCGTCCACATACATATTCCAATCAATTTATGATAACCATTTTAGGGTTGGTTAGAATCGGTTATATATCTACGTTAGTTTTTGACTCATATGAAAAGAACTTAACTCATACATAATGAAATGGATAGTTTTATCATTTCATAAGAAAAATACTCGAAAAACTAATAAATTCAGGAAAACTTTGCTTATTAGGCAAATCGTGCCTTGCATACTAGGCCAGGAAGTACGCTCTGTCTACTAGGTACGATATATATATATATATATATATATATATATATATATATATATATATATATATATATATATATATATATATATATATATATGTCGTTCCTAGTAGCCAGAACGCACTTCTCGGCCTACTATTCAAGGCCCGATTTGCCTAATAAGCCAAGTTTTCCTGAATTAATATATTTTTTCTAATTTTTTTCTTATGAAATGATAAAGCTACCCATTTCATTATGTATGAGGTCAATTTTTTTTTATTGGAGTTAAAAATATCGTAGATATATGACCGAACCTAACCAACCCTACCTAACCTAACCTAACCTAACCTATCTTTATAGGTTAGGTTAGGATAGGTAGCGGAAAAAAGTAGGTTAGGTTAGGTAGGTTAGGTTGCCGAAAAACAATTAATTTATGAAAACTTGGCTTATTAGGCAAATCAGGCCTTGCATAGTAGGCTGAGAAGTGCGTTATGGCTACTAGGTACGACATATACATATATATATATATATATATATATATATATATATATATATATATATATATATATATATATGTCGTACCTAGTAGCCAGAACGCACTTCTCAGCCTACTATGCAAGGCCCGATTTGCCTAATAAGCCAAGTTTTCATGAATTAATTGTTTTTCGACTACCTAACCTACCTAACCTAACCTAACCTAACTTTTTCGGCTACCTAACCAAACCTAACCTATAAAGATAGGTTAGGTTAGGTTAGGTAGGGTTGGTTAGGTTCGGTCATATATCTACGTTAATTTTAACTCCAATACAAAAAAATTTACCTCATACATAATGAAATGGGTAGCTTTATCATTTCATAAGAAAAAAATTAGAAAAAATATATTAATTCAGGAAAACTTGGCTTATTAGGCAAATCGGGCCATGCATAGTAGGCCAAAAAGTGAGTTCTGGCTACTAGGTACGACATATATATATATATATATATATATATATATATATATATATATATATATATATATATATATATATATATATATATATATATATATATATATTTATATATATATATTTTTTTTTAATATGTTATATTTATAAATATATATGTATATTTAAATATTGATATATCCCTGTGGGTCCAGGAGGCCATCTGTGTCCCCTCAGTTGGTCTCCCTTATCACAGTTTGTGTCTATGGATGTGTGTCTGTGTGTGAGTGTGTTTATCCCTGTGAGTGTCCGGGTGAGTGTGAGTGCCCCTGTGAGTGTCCGTGTGCGTGTGTGTCCGGTTATACCTGTGGATCCATGAGGCCATCTGTGTCCCCTCAGATGGTCTCCCTTATCACAGTCTATGGGTGTGTGTGTGTGAGTATGAGTGTCCCTGTGAGTGTTCGGGTGAGGGTGTGTGTGTGAGTGTCCGGGTTTATGTGAGGTTTGGTTCCAGGAAACATCCTCCCCCCCCCCCTCCCCATATCTCCTCCCTATTCCCACCGTGGGTTCGAATCCCAGGTGATTAGACCTGCCCTAGGTCAATGGATCCAAGGTATCCATCCGTGGGCCCAACGTATTTCACCCCTTCCCCACTTTCCAAGGGCCAGGTCAATTCCAGCTATCCAGGGAACCTGTCGAAACAGAGGCAGCTACAGGAGGGGACACACAAATATTTGTGCCCTGCAGTTACACACCCGTTCCGACAGGCTCGATCGCAATCTATGCAGATGAGAACACGTTCTCTTCCGACTAGGCTACGCTGGAGTCGCTGTATGTGTCAAATTTGGATCCTTTATTTATAGTTAGTATTTTTGGTGTATTAATTGATTTGTTTTAATTTTTTAATGATTTAGGTAGAGTGATTTAAGGGGTTGAGAGGGGGCGGGTTGCGTGTGTAGTGGATTGTACGAGAACGTGGTTGGTTAGTATTTATCTAGTTGTGTTCACCTAGTTGTGCTTGCGAGGGTTGAGCTCTACTCTTTCGGCCCGCCTCTCAACTGTCAATCAATCAATTATTAATAACTAATAAAAAAAATCCACACACACAGACACACACACCCAGGAAGCAGCCCGTAACAGCTGACTAACGCCCAGGTACATATTTACTGCTAGGTAATAGAGGGCATCAGAATAATAGAAACTCTGCTGATTTCCGTTTGTGCCATCACCGGGGGATCGAATGAGCTAGGATTACGAGTCGAGAGCGACGTCCACTCAGCTATAAAGCCCCCTAGTTTGTGTATTGGTGCAAAAGATAATTTGGGAGAGGTTAAGGGAAAGGAATGATGTTTGGTGGCCTTGAAAGCTTTGGAAGGGAGGGGGTTGCCAGTTATGAAATAAAATTGTTATTTTTTTAAGATATGATATATATGCAAAAGACGTTGCGAGATATAGTAAGAAAAGTGTTTCTGACTGAGGTTAGGTACTGTGTGATTGACTTGTATGTGGGGAAAAAGAATACTTATTAGAAAATTAGATAATCTTTAGAAATTTTTCTTTGCAAATTAATGTGTAAAAAGCCTATGGTTATCGTACCTCAAACAAACACACGTGAGCACAGTTAGTCCACGGGATTCAGAGTGAGAGTGAACAGCGTAATAGTAACAAAAAATGTGACAATGAGGGGAAACTATGTCATTCAAACGTTAACCATATAAATTACTGTAACACTAACCGAGCGTCCACATACATATTCCAATCAATTTATGATAACCATTTTAGGGTTGGTTAGAATCGGTTATATATCTACGTTAGTTTTTGACTCAAATGAAAAGAACTTAACTCATACATAATGAAATGGATAGTTTTATCATTTCATAAGAAAAATACTCGAAAAACTAATAAATTCAGGAAAACTTTGCTTATTAGGCAAATCGTGCCTTGCATACTAGGCCAGGAAGTACGCTCTGTCTACTAGGTACGATATATATATATATATATATATATATATATATATATGTCGTTCCAAGTAGCCAGAACGCACTTCTCGGCCTACTATTCAAGGCCCGATTTGCCTAATAAGCCAAGTTTTCCTGAATTAATATATTTTTTCTAATTTTTTTCTTATGAAATGATAAAGCTACCCATTTCATTATGTATGAGGTCAATTTTTTTTTATTGGAGTTAAAAATATCGTAGATATATGACCGAACCTAACCAACCCTACCTAACCTAACCTAACCTAACCTATCTTTATAGGTTAGGTTAGGATAGGTAGCGGAAAAAAGTAGGTTAGGTTAGGTAGGTTAGGTTGCCGAAAAACAATTAATTTATGAAAACTTGGCTTATTAGGCAAATCAGGCCTTGCATAGTAGGCTGAGAAGTGCGTTATGGCTACTAGGTACGACATATACATATATATATATATATATATATATATATATATATATATATATATATATATATATATATATATATATATTTATATATATATTTTTTTTTTAATATGTTATATTTATAAATATATATGTATATTTAAATATTGATATATCCCTGTGGGTCCAGGAGGCCATCTGTGTCCCCTCAGTTGGTCTCCCTTATCACAGTTTGTGTCTATGGATGTGTGTCTGTGTGTGAGTGTGTTTATCCCTGTGAGTGTCCGGGTGAGTGTGAGTGCCCCTGTGAGTGTCCGTGTGCGTGTGTGTCCGGTTATACCTGTGGATCCATGAGGCCATCTGTGTCCCCTCAGATGGTCTCCCTTATCACAGTCTATGGGTGTGTGTGTGTGAGTATGAGTGTCCCTGTGAGTGTTCGGGTGAGGGTGTGTGTGTGAGTGTCCGGGTTTATGTGAGGTTTGGTTCCAGGAAACATCCTCCCCCCCCCCTCCCCATATCTCCTCCCTATTCCCACCGTGGGTTCGAATCCCAGGTGATTAGACCTGCCCTAGGTCAATGGATCCAAGGTATCCATCCGTGGGCCCAACGTATTTCACCCCTTCCCCACTTTCCAAGGGCCAGGTCAATTCCAGCTATCCAGGGAACCTGTCGAAACAGAGGCAGCTACAGGAGGGGACACACAAATATTTGTGCCCTGCAGTTACACACCCGTTCCGACAGGCTCGATCGCAATCTATGCAGATGAGAACACGTTCTCTTCCGACTAGGCTACGCTGGAGTCGCTGTATGTGTCAAATTTGGATCCTTTATTTATAGTTAGTATTTTTGGTGTATTAATTGATTTGTTTTAATTTTTTAATGATTTAGGTAGAGTGAATTAAGGGGTTGAGAGGGGGCGGGTTGCGTGTGTAGTGGATTGTACGAGAACGTGGTTGGTTAGTATTTATCTAGTTGTGTTCACCTAGTTGTGCTTGCGAGGGTTGAGCTCTACTCTTTCGGCCCGCCTCTCAACTGTCAATCAATCAATTATTAATAACTAATAAAAAAAATCCACACACACAGACACACACACCCAGGAAGCAGCCCGTAACAGCTGACTAACGCCCAGGTACATATTTACTGCTAGGTAATAGAGGGCATCAGAATAATAGAAACTCTGCTGATTTCCGTTTGTGCCATCACCGGGGAATCGAATGAGCTAGGATTACGAGTCGAGAGCGACGTCCACTCAGCTATAAAGCCCCCTAGTTTGTGTATTGGTGCAAAAGATAATTTGGGAGAGGTTAAGGGAAAGGAATGATGTTTGGTGGCCTTGAAAGCTTTGGAAGGGAGGGGGTTGCCAGTTATGAAATAAAATTGTTATTTTTTTAAGATATGATATATATGCAAAAGACGTTGCGAGATATAGTAAGAAAAGTGTTTCTGACTGAGGTTAGGTACTGTGTGATTGACTTGTATGTGGGGAAAAAGAATACTTATTAGAAAATTAGATAATCTTTAGAAATATTTCTTTGCAAATTAATGTGTAAAAAGCCTATGGTTATCGTACCTCAAACAAACACACGTGAGCACAGTTAGTCAACGGGATTCAGAGTGAGAGTGAACAGCGTAATAGTAACAAAAAATGTGACAATGAGGGGAAACTATGTCATTCAAACGTTAACCATATAAATTACTGTAACACTAACCGAGCGTCCACATACATATTCCAATCAATTTATGATAACCATTTTAGGGTTGGTTAGAATCGGTTATATATCTACGTTAGTTTTTGACTCAAATGAAAAGAACTTAACTCATACATAATGAAATGGATAGTTTTATCATTTCATAAGAAAAATACTCGAAAAACTAATAAATTCAGGAAAACTTTGCTTATTAGGCAAATCGTGCCTTGCATACTAGGCCAGGAAGTACGCTCTGTCTACTAGGTACGATATATATATATATATATATATATATATATATATATGTCGTTCCTAGTAGCCAGAACGCACTTCTCGGCCTACTATTCAAGGCCCGATTTGCCTAATAAGCCAAGTTTTCCTGAATTAATATATTATTTCTAATTTTTTTCTTATGAAATGATAAAGCTACCCATTTCATTATGTATGAGGTCAATTTTTTTTTATTGGAGTTAAAAATATCGTAGATATATGACCGAACCTAACCAACCCTACCTAACCTAACCTAACCTAACCTATCTTTATAGGTTAGGTTAGGATAGGTAGCGGAAAAAAGTAGGTTAGGTTAGGTAGGTTAGGTTGCCGAAAAACAATTAGTTAATGAAAACTTGGCTTATTAGGCAAATCAGCCTTGCATAGTAGGCTGAGAAGTGCGTTCTGGCTACTAGGTACGACATATACATATATATATATATATATATATATATATATATATATATATATATATATATATATATATATATATATATATATATATATATATATATATATATATATATATATATTTATATATATATTTTTTTTTAATATGTTATATTTATAAATATATATGTATATTTAAATATTGATATATCCCTGTGGGTCCAGGAGGCCATCTGTGTCCCCTCAGTTGGTCTCCCTTATCACAGTTTGTGTCTATGGATGTGTGTCTGTGTGTGAGTGTGTTTATCCCTGTGAGTGTCCGGGTGAGTGTGAGTGCCCCTGTGAGTGTCCGTGTGCGTGTGTGTCCGGTTATACCTGTGGATCCATGAGGCCATCTGTGTCCCCTCAGATGGTCTCCCTTATCACAGTCTATGGGTGTGTGTGTGTGAGTATGAGTGTCCCTGTGAGTGTTCGGGTGAGGGTGTGTGTGTGAGTGTCCGGGTTTATGTGAGGTTTGGTTCCAGGAAACATCCTCCCCCCCCCCTCCCCATATCTCCTCCCTATTCCCACCGTGGGTTCGAATCCCAGGTGATTAGACCTGCCCTAGGTCAATGGATCCAAGGTATCCATCCGTGGGCCCAACGTATTTCACCCCTTCCCCACTTTCCAAGGGCCAGGTCAATTCCAGCTATCCAGGGAACCTGTCGAAACAGAGGCAGCTACAGGAGGGGACACACAAATATTTGTGCCCTGCAGTTACACACCCGTTCCGACAGGCTCGATCGCAATCTATGCAGATGAGAACACGTTCTCTTCCGACTAGGCTTCGCTGGAGTCGCTGTATGTGTCAAATTTGGATCCTTTATTTATAGTTAGTATTTTTGGTGTATTAATTGATTTGTTTTAATTTTTTAATGATTTAGGTAGAGTGATTTAAGGGGTTGAGAGGGGGCGGGTTGCGTGTGTAGTGGATTGTACGAGAACGTGGTTGGTTAGTATTTATCTAGTTGTGTTCACCTAGTTGTGCTTGCGAGGGTTGAGCTCTACTCTTTCGGCCCGCCTCTCAACTGTCAATCAATCAATTATTAATAACTAATAAAAAAATCCACACACACAGACACACACACCCAGGAAGCAGCCCGTAACAGCTGACTAACGCCCAGGTACATATTTACTGCTAGGTAATAGAGGGCATCAGAATAATAGAAACTCTGCTGATTTCCGTTTGTGCCATCACCGGGGGATCGAATGAGCTAGGATTACGAGTCGAGAGCGACGTCCACTCAGCTATAAAGCCCCCTAGTTTGTGTATTGGTGCAAAAGATAATTTGGGAGAGGTTAAGGGAAAGGAATGATGTTTGGTGGCCTTGAAAGCTTTGGAAGGGAGGGGGTTGCCAGTTATGAAATAAAATTGTTATTTTTTTAAGATATGATATATATGCAAAAGACGTTGCGAGATATAGTAAGAAAAGTGTTTCTGACTGAGGTTAGGTACTGTGTGATTGACTTGTATGTGGGGAAAAAGAATACTTATTAGAAAATTAGATAATCTTTAGAAATTTTTCTTTGCAAATTAATGTGTAAAAAGCCTATGGTTATCGTACCTCAAACAAACACACGTGAGCACAGTTAGTCCACGGGATTCAGAGTGAGAGTGAACAGCGTAATAGTAACAAAAAATGTGACAATGAGGGGAAACTATGTCATTCAAACGTTAACCATATAAATTACTGTAACACTAACCGAGCGTCCACATACATATTCCAATCAATTTATGATAACCATTTTAGGGTTGGTTAGATTCGGTTATATATCTATGTTAGTTTTTGACTCAAATGAAAAGAACTTAACTCATACATAATGAAATGGATAGTTTTATCATTTCATAAGAAAAATACTCGAAAAACTAATAAATTCAGGAAAACTTTGGTTATTAGGCAAATCGTGCCTTGCATACTAGGCCAGGAAGTACGCTCTGTCTACTAGGTACGATATATATATATATATATATATATATATATATATATATATATATATATATATATATATATATATATATATATATATATATATATATATATATATGTCGTTCCTAGTAGCCAGAACGCACTTCTCGGCCTACTATTCAAGGCCCGATTTGCCTAATAAGCCAAGTTTTCCTGAATTAATATATTTTTTCTAATTTTTTTCTTATGAAATGATAAAGCTACCCATTTCATTATGTATGAGGTCAATTTTTTTTTATTGGAGTTAAAAATATCGTAGATATATGACCGAACCTAACCAACCCTACCTAACCTAACCTAACCTAACCTATCTTTATAGGTTAGGTTAGGATAGGTAGCGGAAAAAAGTAGGTTAGGTTAGGTAGGTTAGGTTGCCGAAAAACAATTAATTTATGAAAACTTGGCTTATTAGGCAAATCAGGCCTTGCATAGTAGGCTGAGAAGTGCGTTCTGGCTACTAGGTACGACATATACACATATATATATATATATATATATATATATATATATATATATATATATATATATATATATATATATATATATATATATATATATATATATATATATATATATATATATATATATATATATATATATAACCTTGTATATACCTTGTATACCTTGTATAATAACTGTATAACCTTGCATAATAAAGTGTACATCATAATAAAAAAAAAAGGGGGTGGTAGGAGAAGTGAACACTCTTTCGCATTCAGAGTTAAATGTCAAGTTTTTCCCTGAGTGCTCTGTGTTCCCTTCTCTGAGGCTGTGGGTCCCTATAATTACACCAGTGGTGGTACCCCCCTATATATATATATATATATATATATATTTATATATATATTTTTTTTTTAATATGTTATATTTATAAATATATATGTATATTTAAATATTGATATATCCCTGTGGGTCCAGGAGGCCATCTGTGTCCCCTCAGTTGGTCTCCCTTATCACAGTTTGTGTCTATGGATGTGTGTCTGTGTGTGAGTGTGTTTATCCCTGTGAGTGTCCGGGTGAGTGTGAGTGCCCCTGTGAGTGTCCGTGTGCGTGTGTGTCCGGTTATACCTGTGGATCCATGAGGCCATCTGTGTCCCCTCAGATGGTCTCCCTTATCACAGTCTATGGGTGTGTGTGTGTGAGTATGAGTGTCCCTGTGAGTGTTCGGGTGAGGGTGTGTGTGTGAGTGTCCGGGTTTATGTGAGGTTTGGTTCCAGGAAACATCCTCCCCCCCCCCCCTCCCCATATCTCCTCCCTATTCCCACCGTGGGTTCGAATCCCAGGTGATTAGACCTGCCCTAGGTCAATGGATCCAAGGTATCCATCCGTGGGCCCAACGTATTTCACCCCTTCCCCACTTTCCAAGGGCCAGGTCAATTCCAGCTATCCAGGGAACCTGTCGAAACAGAGGCAGCTACAGGAGGGGACACACAAATATTTGTGCCCTGCAGTTACACACCCGTTCCGACAGGCTCGATCGCAATCTATGCAGATGAGAACACGTTCTCTTCCGACTAGGCTACGCTGAAGTCGCTGTATGTGTCAAATTTGGATCCTTTATTTATAGTTAGTATTTTTGGTGTATTAATTGATTTGTTTTAATTTTTTAATGATTTAGGTAGAGTGATTTAAGGGGTTGAGAGGGGGCGGGTTGCGTGTGTAGTGGATTGTACGAGAACGTGGTTGGTTAGTATTTATCTAGTTGTGTTCACCTAGTTGTGCTTGCGAGGGTTGAGCTCTACTCTTTCGGCCCGCCTCTCAACTGTCAATCAATCAATTATTAATAACTAATAAAAAAAATCCACACACACAGACACACACACCCAGGAAGCAGCCCGTAACAGCTGACTAACGCCCAGGTACATATTTACTGCTAGGTAATAGAGGGCATCAGAATAATAGAAACTCTGCTGATTTCCGTTTGTGCCATCACCGGGGGATCGAATGAGCTAGGATTACGAGTCGAGAGCGACGTCCACTCAGCTATAAAGCCCCCTAGTTTGTGTATTGGTGCAAAAGATAATTTGGGAGAGGTTAAGGGAAAGGAATGATGTTTGGTGGCCTTGAAAGCTTTGGAAGGGAGGGGGTTGCCAGTTATGAAATAAAATTGGTATTTTTTTAAGATATGATATATATGCAAAAGACGTTGCGAGATATAGTAAGAAAAGTGTTTCTGACTGAGGTTAGGTACTGTGTGATTGACTTGTATGTGGGGAAAAAGAATACTTATTAGAAAATTAGATAATCTTTAGAAATATTTCTTTGCAAATTAATGTGTAAAAAGCCTATGGTTATCGTACCTCAAACAAACACACGTGAGCACAGTTAGTCAACGGGATTCAGAGTGAGAGTGAACAGCGTAATAGTAACAAAAAATGTGACAATGAGGGGAAACTATGTCATTCAAACGTTAACCATATAAATTACTGTAACACTAACCGAGCGTCCACATACATATTCCAATCAATTTATGATAACCATTTTAGGGTTGGTTAGAATCGGTTATATATCTACGTTAGTTTTTGACTCAAATGAAAAGAACTTAACTCATACATAATGAAATGGATAGTTTTATCATTTCATAAGAAAAATACTCGAAAAACTAATAAATTCAGGAAAACTTTGCTTATTAGGCAAATCGTGCCTTGCATACTAGGCCAGGAAGTACGCTCTGTCTACTAGGTACGATATATATATATATATATATATATATATATATATATATATATATGTCGTTCCTAGTAGCCAGAACGCACTTCTCGGCCTACTATTCAAGGCCCGATTTGCCTAATAAGCCAAGTTTTCCTGAATTAATATATTATTTCTAATTTTTTTCTTATGAAATGATAAAGCTACCCATTTCATTATGTATGAGGTCAATTTTTTTTTATTGGAGTTAAAAATATCGTAGATATATGACCGAACCTAACCAACCCTACCTAACCTAACCTAACCTAACCTATCTTCATAGGTTAGGTTAGGATAGGTAGCGGAAAAAAGTAGGTTAGGTTAGGTAGGTTAGGTTGCCGAAAAACAATTAGTTAATGAAAACTTGGCTTATTAGGCAAATCAGCCTTGCATAGTAGGCTGAGAAGTGCGTTCTGGCTACTAGGTACGACATATACATATATATATATATATATATATATATATATATATATATATATATATATATATATATATATATATATATATATATATATATATATATATATATATATATATATATTTATATATATATTTTTTTTTAATATGTTATATTTATAAATATATATGTATATTTAAATATTGATATATCCCTGTGGGTCCAGGAGGCCATCTGTGTCCCCTCAGTTGGTCTCCCTTATCACAGTTTGTGTCTATGGATGTGTGTCTGTGTGTGAGTGTGTTTATCCCTGTGAGTGTCCGGGTGAGTGTGAGTGCCCCTGTGAGTGTCCGTGTGCGTGTGTGTCCGGTTATACCTGTGGATCCATGAGGCCATCTGTGTCCCCTCAGATGGTCTCCCTTATCACAGTCTATGGGTGTGTGTGTGTGAGTATGAGTGTCCCTGTGAGTGTTCGGGTGAGGGTGTGTGTGTGAGTGTCCGGGTTTATGTGAGGTTTGGTTCCAGGAAACATCCTCCCCCCCCCTCCCCATATCTCCTCCCTATTCCCACCGTGGGTTCGAATCCCAGGTGATTAGACCTGCCCTAGGTCAATGGATCCAAGGTATCCATCCGTGGGCCCAACGTATTTCACCCCTTCCCCACTTTCCAAGGGCCAGGTCAATTCCAGCTATCCAGGGAACCTGTCGAAACAGAGGCAGCTACAGGAGGGGACACACAAATATTTGTGCCCTGCAGTTACACACCCGTTCCGACAGGCTCGATCGCAATCTATGCAGATGAGAACACGTTCTCTTCCGACTAGGCTTCGCTGGAGTCGCTGTATGTGTCAAATTTGGATCCTTTATTTATAGTTAGTATTTTTGGTGTATTAATTGATTTGTTTTAATTTTTTAATGATTTAGGTAGAGTGATTTAAGGGGTTGAGAGGGGGCGGGTTGCGTGTGTAGTGGATTGTACGAGAACGTGGTTGGTTAGTATTTATCTAGTTGTGTTCACCTAGTTGTGCTTGCGAGGGTTGAGCTCTACTCTTTCGGCCCGCCTCTCAACTGTCAATCAATCAATTATTAATAACTAATAAAAAAATCCACACACACAGACACACACACCCAGGAAGCAGCCCGTAACAGCTGACTAACGCCCAGGTACATATTTACTGCTAGGTAATAGAGGGCATCAGAATAATAGAAACTCTGCTGATTTCCGTTTGTGCCATCACCGGGGGATCGAATGAGCTAGGATTACGAGTCGAGAGCGACGTCCACTCAGCTATAAAGCCCCCTAGTTTGTGTATTGGTGCAAAAGATAATTTGGGAGAGGTTAAGGGAAAGGAATGATGTTTGGTGGCCTTGAAAGCTTTGGAAGGGAGGGGGTTGCCAGTTATGAAATAAAATTGTTATTTTTTTAAGATATGATATATATGCAAAAGACGTTGCGAGATATAGTAAGAAAAGTGTTTCTGACTGAGGTTAGGTACTGTGTGATTGACTTGTATGTGGGGAAAAAGAATACTTATTAGAAAATTAGATAATCTTTAGAAATTTTTCTTTGCAAATTAATGTGTAAAAAGCCTATGGTTATCGTACCTCAAACAAACACACGTGAGCACAGTTAGTCCACGGGATTCAGAGTGAGAGTGAACAGCGTAATAGTAACAAAAAATGTGACAATGAGGGGAAACTATGTCATTCAAACGTTAACCATATAAATTACTGTAACACTAACCGAGCGTCCACATACATATTCCAATCAATTTATGATAACCATTTTAGGGTTGGTTAGAATCGGTTATATATCTATGTTAGTTTTTGACTCAAATGAAAAGAACTTAACTCATACATAATGAAATGGATAGTTTTATCATTTCATAAGAAAAATACTCGAAAAACTAATAAATTCAGGAAAACTTTGGTTATTAGGCAAATCGTGCCTTGCATACTAGGCCAGGAAGTACGCTCTGTCTACTAGGTACGATATATATATATATATATATATATATATATATATATATATATATATATATATATATATATATATATATATATATATATATATATATATATATATATATATATATGTCGTTCCTAGTAGCCAGAACGCACTTCTCGGCCTACTATTCAAGGCCCGATTTGCCTAATAAGCCAAGTTTTCCTGAATTAATATATTTTTTCTAATTTTTTTCTTATGAAATGATAAAGCTACCCATTTCATTATGTATGAGGTCAATTTTTTTTTATTGGAGTTAAAAATATCGTAGATATATGACCGAACCTAACCAACCCTACCTAACCTAACCTAACCTAACCTATCTTTATAGGTTAGGTTAGGATAGGTAGCGGAAAAAAGTAGGTTAGGTTAGGTAGGTTAGGTTGCCGAAAAACAATTAATTTATGAAAACTTGGCTTATTAGGCAAATCAGGCCTTGCATAGTAGGCTGAGAAGTGCGTTCTGGCTACTAGGTACGACATATACACATATATATATATATATATATATATATATATATATATATATATATATATATATATATATATATATATATATATATATATTTATATATATATTTTTTTTTTAATATGTTATATTTATAAATATATATGTATATTTAAATATTGATATATCCCTGTGGGTCCAGGAGGCCATCTGTGTCCCCTCAGTTGGTCTCCCTTATCACAGTTTGTGTCTATGGATGTGTGTCTGTGTGTGAGTGTGTTTATCCCTGTGAGTGTCCGGGTGAGTGTGAGTGCCCCTGTGAGTGTCCGTGTGCGTGTGTGTCCGGTTATACCTGTGGATCCATGAGGCCATCTGTGTCCCCTCAGATGGTCTCCCTTATCACAGTCTATGGGTGTGTGTGTGTGAGTATGAGTGTCCCTGTGAGTGTTCGGGTGAGGGTGTGTGTGTGAGTGTCCGGGTTTATGTGAGGTTTGGTTCCAGGAAACATCCTCCCCCCCCCCCTCCCCATATCTCCTCCCTATTCCCACCGTGGGTTCGAATCCCAGGTGATTAGACCTGCCCTAGGTCAATGGATCCAAGGTATCCATCCGTGGGCCCAACGTATTTCACCCCTTCCCCACTTTCCAAGGGCCAGGTCAATTCCAGCTATCCAGGGAACCTGTCGAAACAGAGGCAGCTACAGGAGGGGACACACAAATATTTGTGCCCTGCAGTTACACACCCGTTCCGACAGGCTCGATCGCAATCTATGCAGATGAGAACACGTTCTCTTCCGACTAGGCTACGCTGAAGTCGCTGTATGTGTCAAATTTGGATCCTTTATTTATAGTTAGTATTTTTGGTGTATTAATTGATTTGTTTTAATTTTTTAATGATTTAGGTAGAGTGATTTAAGGGGTTGAGAGGGGGCGGGTTGCGTGTGTAGTGGATTGTACGAGAACGTGGTTGGTTAGTATTTATCTAGTTGTGTTCACCTAGTTGTGCTTGCGAGGGTTGAGCTCTACTCTTTCGGCCCGCCTCTCAACTGTCAATCAATCAATTATTAATAACTAATAAAAAAAATCCACACACACAGACACACACACCCAGGAAGCAGCCCGTAACAGCTGACTAACGCCCAGGTACATATTTACTGCTAGGTAATAGAGGGCATCAGAATAATAGAAACTCTGCTGATTTCCGTTTGTGCCATCACCGGGGGATCGAATGAGCTAGGATTACGAGTCGAGAGCGACGTCCACTCAGCTATAAAGCCCCTTAGTTTGTGTATTGGTGCAAAAGATAATTTGGGAGAGGTTAAGGGAAAGGAATGATGTTTGGTGGCCTTGAAAGCTTTGGAAGGGAGGGGGTTGCCAGTTATGAAATAAAATTGGTATTTTTTTAAGATATGATATATATGCAAAAGACGTTGCGAGATATAGTAAGAAAAGTGTTTCTGACTGAGGTTAGGTACTGTGTGATTGACTTGTATGTGGGGAAAAAGAATACTTATTAGAAAATTAGATAATCTTTAGAAATATTTCTTTGCAAATTAATGTGTAAAAAGCCTATGGTTATCGTACCTCAAACAAACACACGTGAGCACAGTTAGTCAACGGGATTCAGAGTGAGAGTGAACAGCGTAATAGTAACAAAAAATGTGACAATGAGGGGAAACTATGTCATTCAAACGTTAACCATATAAATTACTGTAACACTAACCGAGCGTCCACATACATATTCCAATCAATTTATGATAACCATTTTAGGGTTGGTTAGAATCGGTTATATATCTACGTTAGTTTTTGACTCAAATGAAAAGAACTTAACTCATACATAATGAAATGGATAGTTTTATCATTTCATAAGAAAAATACTCGAAAAACTAATAAATTCAGGAAAACTTTGCTTATTAGGCAAATCGTGCCTTGCATACTAGGCCAGGAAGTACGCTCTGTCTACTAGGTACGATATATATATATATATATGTCGTACCTAGTAGCCAGAACGCACTTCTCGGCCTACTATGCAAGGCCCGATTTGCCTATTAAGCCAAGTTTTCCTGAATTAATATATTTTCTCTAATTTTTTTCTTATGAAATAATAAAGCTACCCATTTCATTATGTATGAGGTCAATTTTTTTTTATTGGAGTTAAAATTAACGTAGATATATGACCAAACCTAACCAACCCTACCTAACCTAACCTAACCTATCTTTATAGGTTAGGTTAGGTTAGGTAGCCGAAAAAGTTAGGTTAGGTTAGGTTAGGTAGGTTAGGTAGTCGAAAAACAATTAATTCATGAAAACTTGGCTTATTAGGCAAATCGGGCCTTGCATAGTAGGCTGAGAAGTGCGTTCTGGCTACTAGGTACGACATATATATATATATATATATATATGTCGTACCTATGTCGTACGACATATATACATATATATATATATATATATATATATATATATATATATATATATATATATATATATATATATATATATATATATATGTCGTTCCTAGTAGCCAGAACGCACTTCTCGGCCTACTATTCAAGGCCCGATTTGCCTAATAAGCCAAGTTTTCCTGAATTAATATATTATTTCTAATTTTTTTCTTATGAAATGATAAAGCTACCCATTTCATTATGTATGAGGTCAATTTTTTTTATTGGAGTTAAAAATATCGTAGATATATGACCGAACCTAACCAACCCTACCTAACCTAACCTAACCTAACCTATCTTTATAGGTTAGGTTAGGATAGGTAGCGGAAAAAAGTAGGTTAGGTTAGGTAGGTTAGGTTGCCGAAAAACAATTAATTTATGAAAACTTGGCTTATTAGGCAAATCAGGCCTTGCATAGTAGGCTGAGAAGTGCGTTCTGGCTACTAGGTACGACATATACATATATATATATATATATATATATATGTCGTACCTAGTAGCCAGAACTCACTTCTCAGCCTACTATTCAAGGCCCGATTTGCCTAATAAGCCAAGTTTTCCTGAATTAATATATTTACTATAATTTTTTTCTTATGAAATGATAAAGCAACCCTTTTCTCTATGTATGAGGTCAATTTTTTTTTATTGGAGTTAAAATTAACGTAGATATATGACCGAACCTAACCAACCCTACCTAACCTAACCTAACCTATATTTATAGGTAAGGTTAGGTTAGGTAGCCAGAAAAAGCTAGGTTAGGTTAGGTTAGGTAGGTTAGGTAGACGAAAAAACATTAATTCATGAAAACTTGGCTTATTAGGGAAATCGGGCCTTGAATAGTAGGCTGAGAAGTGCGTTCTGGCTATTAGGTACGACATATATATATATATATATATATATATATATATATATATATATATATATATATATATATATATATATGTCGTACCTAGTAGCCAGAACGCACTTCTCAGCCTACTATGCAAGGCCCGATTTGCCTAATAAGCCAAGTTTTCATGAATTAATGTTTTTTCGACTACCTAACCTACCTAACCTAACCTAACCTACCTTTTTCTGCTACCTAACCCAACCTAACCTATAAAGATAGATTAGGTTAGGTTAGGTAGGGTTGGTTAGGTTCGGTCATATATCTACGTTAATTTTAACTCCAATAAAAAAAAATTGACCTCATGCATAATGAAATGGGTAGCTTTATCATTTCATAAGAAAAAAATTAGAAAAAATATATTATTTCAGGAAAACTTGGCTTATTAGGCAAATCGGGCCTCGCATAGTAGGCTGAGAAGTGCGTTCTGGCTATTAGGTACGACATATATATATATATATATATATATATATATATATATATATATATATATATATATATATTTATATATATTTTTTTTTTAATATGTTATATTTATAAATATATATGTATATTTAAATATTGATATATACCTGTGGGTCCAGGAGGCCATCTGTGTCCCCTCAGTTGGTCTCCTTTATCACAGTTTGTGTCTATGGATGTGTGTCTGTGTGTGAGTGTGTTTATCCCTGTGATTGTCCGGGTGAGTGTGAGTGCCCCTGTGAGTGTCCGTGTGCGTGTGTGTCCGGTTATACCTGTGGATCCATGAGGCCATCTGTGTCCCCTCAGATGGTCTCCCTTATCACAGTCTATGGGTGTGTGTGTGTGAGTATGAGTGTCCCTGTGAGTGTTCGGGTGAGGGTGTGTGTGTGAGTGTCCGGGTTTATGTGAGGTTTGGTTCCAGGAAACATCCTCCCCCCCCCCTCCCCATATCTCCTCCCTATTCCCACCGTGGGTTCGAATCCCAGGTGATTAGACCTGCCCTAGGTCAATGGATCCAAGGTATCCATCCGTGGGCCCAACGTATTTCACCCCTTCCCCACTTTCCAAGGGCCAGGTCAATTCCAGCTATCCAGGGAACCTGTCGAAACAGAGGCAGCTACAGGAGGGGACACACAAATATTTGTGCCCTGCAGTTACACACCCGTTCCGACAGGCTCGATCGCAATCTATGCAGATGAGAACACGTTCTCTTCCGACTAGGCTACGCTGGAGTCGCTGTATGTGTCAAATTTGGATCCTTTATTTATAGTTAGTATTTTTGGTGTATTAATTGATTTGTTTTAATTTTTTAATGATTTAGGTAGAGTGATTTAAGGGGTTGAGAGGGGGCGGGTTGCGTGTGTAGTGGATTGTACGAGAACGTGGTTGGTTAGTATTTATCTAGTTGTGTTCACCTAGTTGTGCTTGCGAGGGTTGAGCTCTACTCTTTCGGCCCGCCTCTCAACTGTCAATCAATCAATTATTAATAACTAATAAAAAAAATCCACACACACAGACACACACACCCAGGAAGCAGCCCGTAACAGCTGACTAACGCCCAGGTACATATTTACTGCTAGGTAATAGAGGGCATCAGAATAATAGAAACTCTGCTGATTTCCGTTTGTGCCATCACCGGGGGATCGAATGAGCTAGGATTACGAGTCGAGAGCGACGTCCACTCAGCTATAAAGCCCCCTAGTTTGTGTATTGGTGCAAAAGATAATTTGGGAGAGGTTAAGGGAAAGGAATGATGTTTGGTGGCCTTGAAAGCTTTGGAAGGGAGGGAGTTGCCAGTTATGAAATAAAATTGTTATTTTTTTAAGATATGATATATATGCAAAAGACGTTGCGAGATATAGTAAGAAAAGTGTTTCTGACTGAGGTTAGGTACTGTGTGATTGACTTGTATGTGGGGAAAAAGAATACTTATTAGAAAATTAGATAATCTTTAGAAATATTTCTTTGCAAATTAATGTGTAAAAAGCCTATGGTTATCGTACCTCAAACAAACACACGTGAGCACAGTTAGTCCACGGGATTCAGAGTGAGAGTGAACAGCGTAATAGTAACAAAAAATGTGACAATGAGGGGAAACTATGTCATTCAAACGTTAACCATATAAATTACTGTAACACTAACCGAGCGTCCACATACATATTCCAATCAATTTATGATGACCATTTTAGGGTTGGTTAGAATCGGTTATATATCTACGTTAGTTTTTGACTCAAATGAAAAGAACTTAACTCATACATAATGAAATGGATAGTTTTATCATTTCATAAGAAAAATACTCGAAAAACCAATAAATTCAGGAAAACTTTGCTTATTAGGCAAATCGTGCCTTGCATACTAGGCCAGGAAGTACGCTCTGTCTACTAGGTACGATATATATATATATATATATATATATATATATATATATATATATATATATATATATATATATATATATATATATATATATATATATATGTCGTTCCTAGTAGCCAGAACGCACTTCTCGGCCTACTATTCAAGGCCCGATTTGCCTAATAAGCCAAGTTTTCCTGAATTAATATATTTTTTCTAATTTTTTTCTTATGAAATGATAAAGCTACCCATTTCATTATGTATGAGGTCAATTTTTTTTTATTAGAGTTAAAAATATCGTAGATATATGACCGAACCTAACCAACCCTACCTAACCTAACCTAACCTAACCTATCTTTATAGGTTAGGTTAGGATAGGTAGCGGAAAAAAGTAGGTTAGGTTAGGTAGGTTAGGTTGCCGAAAAACAATTAATTCATGAAAACTTGGCTTATTAGGCAAATCAGGCCTTGCATAGTAGGCTGAGAAGTGCGTTCTGGCTACTAGGTACGACATATACATATATATATATATATATATATATATATATATATATATATATATATATATATATATATATATATATATATATATATATATATATATATATATATATATATATATATATATATATATATATATATATATATATATTTATATATATATATTTTTTTAATATGTTATATTTATAAATATATATGTATATTTAAATATTGATATATACCTGTGGGTCCAGGAGGCCATCTGTGTCCCCTCAGTTGGTCTCCCTTATCACAGTTTGTGTCTATGGATGTGTGTCTGTGTGTGAGTGTGTTTATCCCTGTGAGTGTCCGGGTGAGTGTGAGTGCCCCTGTGAGTGTCCGTGTGCGTGTGTGTCCGGTTATACCTGTGGATCCACGAGGCCATCTGTGTCCCCTAAGATGGTCTCCCTTATCACAGTCTATGGGTGTGTGTGTGTGAGTATGAGTGTCCCTGTGAGTGTTCGGGTGAGGGTGTGTGTGTGAGTGTCCGGGTTTATGTGAGGTTTGGTTCCAGGAAACATCCTCCCCCCCCCCTCCCCATATCTCCTCCCTATTCCCACCGTGGGTTCGAATCCCAGGTGATTAGACCTGCCCTAGGTCAATGGATCCAAGGTATCCATCCGTGGGCCCAACGTATTTCACCCCTTTCCCACTTTCCAAGGGCCAGGTCAATTCCAGCTATCCAGGGAACCTGTCGAAACAGAGGCAGCTACAGGAGGGGACACACAAATATTTGTGCCCTGCAGTTACACACCCGTTCCGACAGGCTCGATCGCAATCTATGCAGATGAGAACACGTTCTCTTCCGACTAGACTACGCTGGAGTCGCTGTATGTGTCAAATTTGGATCCTTTATTTATAGTTAGTATTTTTGGTGTATTAATTGATTTGTTTTAATTTTTTAATGATTTAGGTAGAGTGATTTAAGGGGTTGGGAGGGGGCGGGTTGCGTGTGTAGTGGATTGTACGAGAACGTGGTTGGTTAGTATTTATCTAGTTGTGTTCACCTAGTTGTGCTTGCGAGGGTTGAGCTCTACTCTTTCGGCCCGCCTCTCAACTGTCAATCAATCAATTATTAATAACTAATAAAAAAAATCCACACACACAGACACACACACCCAGGAAGCAGCCCGTAACAGCTGACTAACGCCCAGGTACATATTTACTGCTAGGTAATAGAGGGCATCAGAATAATAGAAACTCTGCTGATTTCCGTTTGTGCCATCACCGGGGGTCGAATGAGCTAGGATTACGAGTCGAGAGCGACGTCCACTCAGCTATAAAGCCCCCTAGTTTGTGTATTGGTGCAAAAGATAATTTGGGAGAGGTTAAGGGAAAGGAATGATGTTTGGTGGCCTTGAAAGCTTTGGAAGGGAGGGGGTTGCCAGTTATGAAATAAAATTGTTATTTTTTTAAGATATGATATATATGCAAAAGACGTTGCGAGATATAGTAAGAAAAGTGTTTCTGACTGAGGTTAGGTACTGTGTGATTGACTTGTATGTGGGGAAAAAGAATACTTATTAGAAAATTAGATAATCTTTAGAAATATTTCTTTGCAAATTAATGTGTAAAAAGCCTATGGTTATCGTACCTTAAACAAACACACGTGAGCACAGTTAGTCCACGGGATTCAGAGTGAGAGTGAACAGCGTAATAGTAACAAAAAATGTGACAATGAGGGGAAACTATGTCATTCAAACGTTAACCATATAAATTACTGTAACACTAACCGAGCGTCCACATACATATTCCAATCAATTTATGATAACCATTTTAGGGTTGGTTAGAATCGGTTATATATCTACGTTAGTTTTTGACTCAAATGAAAAGAACTTAACTCATACATAATGAAATGGATAGTTTTATCATTTCATAAGAATAATACTCGAAAAACTAATAAATTCAGGAAAACTTTGCTTATTAGGCAAATCGTGCCTTGCATACTAGGCCAGGAAGTACGCTCTGTCTACTAGGTACGATATATATATATATATATGAATGAAAACTCACACCCCAGAAGTGACTCGAACCCATACTCCCAGAAGCAACGCAACTGGTAACTACAGGGCGCCTTAATCCGCTTGACCATCACGGCCGTCAAAAGGAAGTGATAGCCGAGGCTATTTGAGCCACTTCCCCGACGGCAACTCGGATGGTAATCTTGGGCATAGCATTTCACCAAATCACCTCATTCTTTGGGGCACACGTGAGGAACACAAATGCGAACAAGCCTGAATGGTCCCCAGGACTATATGCGAATGAAAACTCACACCCCAGAAGTGACTCGAACCCATACTCCCAGAAGCAACGCAACTGGTAACTACAGGGCGCCTTAATCCGCTTGACCATCACGGCCGTCAAAAGGAAGTGATAGCCGAGGCTATTTGAGCCACTTCCCCGACGGCAACTCGGATGGTAATCTTGGGCATAGCATTTCACCAAATCACCTCATTCTTTGGGGCACACGTGAGGAACACAAATGCGAACAAGCCTGAATGGTCCCCAGGACTATATGCGAATGAAAACTCACACCCCAGAAGTGACTCGAACCCATACTCCCAGAAGCAACGCAACTGGTAACTACAGGGCGCCTTAATCCGCTTGACCATCACGGCCGTCAAAAGGAAGTGATAGCCGAGGCTATTTGAGCCACTTCCCCGACGGCAACTCGGATGGTAATCTTGGGCATAGCATTTCACCAAATCACCTCATTCTTTGGGGCACACGTGAGGAACACAAATGCGAACAAGCCTGAATGGTCCCCAGGACTATATGCGAATGAAAACTCACACCCCAGAAGTGACTCGAACCCATACTCCCAGAAGCAACGCAACTGGTAACTACAGGGCGCCTTAATCCGCTTGACCATCACGGCCGTCAAAAGGAAGTGATAGCCGAGGCTATTTGAGCCACTTCCCCGACGGCAACTCGGATGGTAATCTTGGGCATAGCATTTCACCAAATCACCTCATTCTTTGGGGCACACGTGAGGAACACAAATGCGAACAAGCCTGAATGGTCCCCAGGACTATATGCGAATGAAAACTCACACCCCAGAAGTGACTCGAACCCATACTCCCAGAAGCAACGCAACTGGTAACTACAGGGCGCCTTAATCCGCTTGACCATCACGGCCGTCAAAAGGAAGTGATAGCCGAGGCTATTTGAGCCACTTCCCCGACGGCAACTCGGATGGTAATCTTGGGCATAGCATTTCACCAAATCACCTCATTCTTTGGGGCACACGTGAGGAACACAAATGCGAACAAGCCTGAATGGTCCCCAGGACTATATGCGAATGAAAACTCACACCCCAGAAGTGACTCGAACCCATACTCCCAGAAGCAACGCAACTGGTAACTACAGGGCGCCTTAATCCGCTTGACCATCACGGCCGTCAAAAGGAAGTGATAGCCGAGGCTATTTGAGCCACTTCCCCGACGGCAACTCGGATGGTAATCTTGGGCATAGCATTTCACCAAATCACCTCATTCTTTGGGGCACACGTGAGGAACACAAATGCGAACAAGCCTGAATGGTCCCCAGGACTATATGCGAATGAAAACTCATTCGGATTAAGGCGCCCTGTAGTTACCAGTTGCGTTGCTTCTGGGAGTATGGGTTCGAGTCACTTCTGGGGTGTGAGTTTTCATTCGCATATAGTCCTGGGGACCATTCAGGCTTGTTCGCATTTGTGTTCCTCACGTGTGCCCCAAAGAATGAGGTGATTTGGTGAAATGCTATGCCCAAGATTACCATCCGAGTTGCCGTCGGGGAAGTGGCTCAAATAGCCTCGGCTATCACTTCCTTTTGACGGCCGTGATGGTCAAGCGGATTAAGGCGCCCTGTAGTTACCAGTTGCGTTGCTTCTGGGAGTATGGGTTCGAGTCACTTCTGGGGTGTGAGTTTTCATTCGCATATAGTCCTGGGGACCATTCAGGCTTGTTCGCATTTGTGTTCCTCACGTGTGCCCCAAAGAATGAGGTGATTTGGTGAAATGCTATGCCCAAGATTACCATCCGAGTTGCCGTCGGGGAAGTGGCTCAAATAGCCTCGGCTATCACTTCCTTTTGACGGCCGTGATGGTCAAGCGGATTAAGGCGCCCTGTAGTTACCAGTTGCGTTGCTTCTGGGAGTATGGGTTCGAGTCACTTCTGGGGTGTGAGTTTTCATTCGCATATAGTCCTGGGGACCATTCAGGCTTGTTCGCATTTGTGTTCCTCACGTGTGCCCCAAAGAATGAGGTGATTTGGTGAAATGCTATGCCCAAGATTACCATCCGAGTTGCCGTCGGGGAAGTGGCTCAAATAGCCTCGGCTATCACTTCCTTTTGACGGCCGTGATGGTCAAGCGGATTAAGGCGCCCTGTAGTTACCAGTTGCGTTGCTTCTGGGAGTATGGGTTCGAGTCACTTCTGGGGTGTGAGTTTTCATTCGCATATAGTCCTGGGGACCATTCAGGCTTGTTCGCATTTGTGTTCCTCACGTGTGCCCCAAAGAATGAGGTGATTTGGTGAAATGCTATGCCCAAGATTACCATCCGAGTTGCCGTCGGGGAAGTGGCTCAAATAGCCTCGGCTATCACTTCCTTTTGACGGCCGTGATGGTCAAGCGGATTAAGGCGCCCTGTAGTTACCAGTTGCGTTGCTTCTGGGAGTATGGGTTCGAGTCACTTCTGGGGTGTGAGTTTTCATTCGCATATAGTCCTGGGGACCATTCAGGCTTGTTCGCATATATATATATATATATATATATATATATATATATATATATATTTATATATATATATATATATATATATATATATATATATGTCGTTCCTAGTAGCCAGAACGCACTTCTCGGTCTACTATTCAAGGCCCGATTTGCCTAATAAGCCAAGTTTTCCTGAATTAATATATTTTTTCTAATTTTTTTCTTAAGAAATGATAAAGCTACCCATTTCATTATGTATGAGGTCAATTTTTTTTTTTATTAGAGTTAAAAATATCGTAGATATATGACAGAACCTAACCAACCCTACCTAACCTAACCTAACCTAACCTATCTTTATAGGTTAGGTTAGGATAGGTAGCGGAAAAAAGTAGGTTAGGTTAGGTTGCCAAAAAACAATTAATTCATGAAAACTTGGCTTATTAGGCAAATCAGGCCTTGCATAGTAGGCTGAGAAGTGCGTTCTGGCTACTAGGTACGACATATACATATATATATATATATATATATATATATATATATATATATATATATATATATATATATATATATATATATATATATATATATATTTATATATATATATTTTTTTTAATATGTTATATTTATAAATATATATGTATATTTAAATATTGATATATACCTGTGGGTCCAGGAGGCCATCTGTGTCCCCTCAGTTGGTCTCCCTTATCACAGTTTGTGTCTATGGATGTGTGTCTGTGTGTGAGTGTGTTTATCCCTGTGAGTGTCCGGGTGAGTGTGAGTGCCCCTGTGAGTGTCCGTGTGCGTGTGTGTCCGGTTATACCTGTGGATCCACGAGGCCATCTGTGTCCCCTAAGATGGTCTCCCTTATCACAGTCTATGGGTGTGTGTGTGTGAGTATGAGTGTCCCTGTGAGTGTTCGGGTGAGGGTGTGTGTGTGAGTGTCCGGGTTTATGTGAGGTTTGGTTCCAGGAAACATCCTCCCCCCCCCCTCCCCATATCTCCTCCCTATTCCCACCGTGGGTTCGAATCCCAGGTGATTAGACCTGCCCTAGGTCAATGGATCCAAGGTATCCATCCGTGGGCCCAACGTATTTCACCCCTTTCCCACTTTCCAAGGGCCAGGTCAATTCCAGCTATCCAGGGAACCTGTCGAAACAGAGGCAGCTACAGGAGGGGACACACAAATATTTGTGCCCTGCAGTTACACACCCGTTCCGACAGGCTCGATCGCAATCTATGCAGATGAGAACACGTTCTCTTCCGACTAGACTACGCTGGAGTCGCTGTATGTGTCAAATTTGGATCCTTTATTTATAGTTAGTATTTTTGGTGTATTAATTGATTTGTTTTAATTTTTTAATGATTTAGGTAGAGTGATTTAAGGGGTTGGGAGGGGGCGGGTTGCGTGTGTAGTGGATTGTACGAGAACGTGGTTGGTTAGTATTTATCTAGTTGTGTTCACCTAGTTGTGCTTGCGAGGGTTGAGCTCTACTCTTTCGGCCCGCCTCTCAACTGTCAATCAATCAATTATTAATAACTAATAAAAAAAATCCACACACACAGACACACACACCCAGGAAACAGCCCGTAACAGCTGACTAACGCCCAGGTACATATTTACTGCTAGGTAATAGAGGGCATCAGAATAATAGAAACTCTGCTGATTTCCGTTTGTGCCATCACCGGGGGTCGAATGAGCTAGGATTACGAGTCGAGAGCGACGTCCACTCAGCTATAAAGCCCCCTAGTTTGTGTATTGGTGCAAAAGATAATTTGGGAGAGGTTAAGGGAAAGGAATGATGTTTGGTGGCCTTGAAAGCTTTGGAAGGGAGGGGGTTGCCAGTTATGAAATAAAATTGTTATTTTTTTAAGATATGATATATACGCAAAAGACGTTGCGAGATATAGTAAGAAAAGTGTTTCTGACTGAGGTTAGGTACTGTGTGATTGACTTGTATGTGGGGAAAAAGATTACTTATTAGAAAATTAGATAATCTTTAGAAATATTTCTTTGCAAATTAATGTGTAAAAAGCCTATGGTTATCGTACCTTAAACAAACACACGTGAGCACAGTTAGTCCACGGGATTCAGAGTGAGAGTGAACAGCGTAATAGTAACAAAAAATGTGACAATGAGGGGAAACTATGTCATTCAAACGTTAACCATATAAATTACTGTAACACTAACCGAGCGTCCACATACATATTTCAATCAATTTATGATAACCATTTTAGGGTTGGTTAGAATCGGTTATATATCTACGTTAGTTTTTGACTCAAATGAAAAGAACTTAACTCATACATAATGAAATGGATAGTTTTATCATTTCATAAGAAAAATACTCGAAAAACTAATAAATTCAGGAAAACTTTGCTTATTAGGCAAATCGTGCCTTGCATACTAGGCCAGGAAGTACGCTTTGTCTACTAGGTACGATATATATATATATATATATATATATATATATATATATATATATATATATATATATATATATATATGTCGTACCTAGTAGCCAGAACTCACTTCTCAGCCTACTATTCAAGGCCCGATTTGCCTAATAAGCCAAGTTTTTCTGAATTAATATATTTACTATAATTGTTTTCTTATGAAATGATAAAGCTACCCTTTTCACTATGTATGAGATCAATTTTTTTTTATTGGAATTAAAATTAACGTAGATATATGACCGAACCTAACCAACCCTACCTAACCTAACCTAACCTATATTTATAGGTAAGGTTAGGTTAGGTAGCCAAAAAAAGCTAGGTTAGGTTAGGTTAGGTAGGTTAGGTAGACGAAAAAACATTAATTCATGAAAACTTGGCTTATTAGGCAAATCGGGCCTTGCATAGTAGGCTGAGAAGTGAGTTCTGGCTACTAGGTACGACATATATATATATATATATATATATATATATATATATATATATATATATATATATATATATATATATATGTCGTTCCTAGTAGCCAGAACGCACTTCTCGGTCTACTATTCAAGGCCCGATTTGCCTAATAAGCCAAGTTTTCCTGAATTAATATATTTTTTCTAATTTTTTTCTTAAGAAATGATAAAGCTACCCATTTCATTATGTATGAGGTCAATTTTTTTTTATTAGAGTTAAAAATATCGTAGATATATGACCGAACCTAACCAACCCTACCTAACCTAACCTAACCTAACCTATCTTTATAGGTTAGGTTAGGATAGGTAGCGGAAAAAAGTAGGTTAGGTTAGGTAGGTTAGGTTGCCGAAAAACAATTAATTCATGAAAACATGGCTTATTAGTCAAATCAGGCCTTGCATAGTAGGCTGAGAAGTGCGTTCTGACTACTTGGTACGACATATATATATATATATATATATATATATATATATATATATATATATATATATATATATATATATATATATATATATATATATATATATTTATATATATATATAAATATATATATATATATATATATATATATATATATATATATATTTATATATATATATTTTTTTTAATATGTTATATTTATAAATATATATGTATATTTAAATATTGATATATACCTGTGGGTCCAGGAGGCCATCCGTGTCCCCTCAGTTGGTCTCCCTTATCACAGTTTGTGTCTATGGATGTGTGTCTGTGTGTGAGTGTGTTTATCCCTGTGAGTGTCCGGGTGAGTGTGAGTGCCCCTGTGAGTGTCCGTGTGCGTGTGTGTCCGGTTATACCTGTGGATCCACGAGGCCATCTGTGTCCCCTAAGATGGTCTCCCTTATCACAGTCTATGGGTGTGTGTGTGTGAGTATGAGTGTCCCTGTGAGTGTTCGGGTGAGGGTGTGTGTGTGAGTGTCCGGGTTTATGTGAGGTTTGGTTCCAGGAAACATCCTCCCCCCCCCCTCCCCATATCTCCTCCCTATTCCCACCGTGGGTTCGAATCCCAGGTGATTAGACCTGCCCTAGGTCAATGGATCCAAGGTATCCATCCGTGGGCCCAACGTATTTCACCCCTTTCCCACTTTCCAAGGGCCAGGTCAATTCCAGCTATCCAGGGAACCTGTCGAAACAGAGGCACCTACAGAAGGGGACACACAAATATTTGTGCCCTGCAGTTACACACCCGTTCCGACAGGCTCGATCGCAATCTATGCAGATGAGAACACGTTCTCTTCCGACTAGACTACGCTGGAGTCGCTGTATGTGTCAAATTTGGATCCTTTATTTATAGTTAGTATTTTTGGTGTATTAATTGATTTGTTTTAATTTTTTAATGATTTAGGTAGAGTGATTTAAGGGGTTGGGAGGGGGCGGGTTGCGTGTGTAGTGGATTGTACGAGAACGTGGTTGGTTAGTATTTATCTAGTTGTGTTCACCTAGTTGTGCTTGCGAGGGTTGAGCTCTACTCTTTCGGCCGGCCTCTCAACTGTCAATCAATCAATTATTAATAACTAATAAAAAAAATCCACACACACAGACACACACACCCAGGAAGCAGCCCGTAACAGCTGACTAACGCCCAGGTACATATTTACTGCTAGGTAATAGAGGGCATCAGAATAATAGAAACTCTGCTGATTTCCGTTTGTGCCATCACCGGGGGATCGAATGAGCTAGGATTACGAGTCGAGAGCGACGTCCACTCAGCTATAAAGCCCCCTAGTTTGTGTATTGGTGCAAAAGATAATTTGGGAGAGGTTAAGGGAAAGGAATGATGTTTGGTGGCTTTGAAAGCTTTGGAAGGGAGGGGGTTGCCAGTTATGAAATAAAATTGTTATTTTTTAAAGATATGATATATATGCAAAAGACGTTGCGAGATATAGTAAGAAAAGTGTTTCTGACTGAGGTTAGGTACTGTGTGATTGACTTGTATGTGGGGAAAAAGAATACTTATTAAAAAATTAGATAATCTTTAGAAATATTTCTTTGCAAATTAATGTGTAAAAAGCCTATGGTTATCGTACCTTAAACAAACACACGTGAGCACAGTTAGTCCACGGGATTCAGAGTGAGAGTGAACAGCGTAATAGTAACAAAAAATGTGACAATGAGGGGAAACTATGTCATTCAAACGTTAACCATATAAATTACTGTAACACTAACCGAGCGTCCACATACATATTCCAATCAATTTATGATAACCATTTTAGGGTTGGTTAGAATCGGTTATATATCTACGTTAGTTTTTGACTCAAATGAAAAGAACTTAACTCATACATAATGAAATGGATAGTTTTATCATTTCATAAGAAAAATACTCGAAAAACTAATAAATTCAGGAAAACTTTGCTTATTAGGCAAATCGTGCCTTGCATACTAGGCCAGGAAGTACGCTCTGTCTACTAGGTACGATATATATATATATATATATATATATATATATATATATATATATATATATATATATATATATATATATATATATATATATATATATATATATATGTCGTTCCTAGTAGCCAGAACGCACTTCTCTGTCTACTATTCAAGGCCCGATTTGCCTAATAAGCCAAGTTTTCCTGAATTAATATATTTTTTCTAATTTTTTTCTTATGAAATGATAAAGCTACCCATTTCTTTATGTATGAGGTCAATTTTTTTTTATTAGAGTTAAAAATATCGTAGATATATGACCGAACCTAACCAACCCTACCTAACCTAACCTATCTTTATAGGTTAGGTTAGGATAGGTAGCGGAAAAAAGTAGGTTAGGTTAGGTAGGTTAGGTTGCCGAAAAACAATTAATTCATGAAAACTTGGCTTATTAGGCAAATCAGGCCTTGCATAGTAGGCTGAGAAGTGCGTTCTGGCTACTAGGTACGACATATACATATATATATATATATATATATATATATATATATATATATATATATATATATATATATATATTGTGACGGTAACGCGTTGGTGTTCGGCTGTTTAAGGCTAGGGGTATGGCCTCGTCACATGTTATATAAAAAAAAAGAAAAACTGGAACTTCGTCTGTGGTAAGGTAAGGAGAAGACACACAAAACACAAGTAAATTTTAACAATGAAATTTTAATTACGTTAAATAAATCAAAACATGAAAAAATGGACAAACAAATTCTTATAATAAAATCAATCAATCAAAATAATAAGAATACTTAAATGACACAATGAAAAGTTACGTTAAGATAAAATAACAAGAAGTGCAACACAAAAGTAAATGGGAGGTGCTGGAATTTTGGCTTTAAGCTATCACCTCTCTCAGTACACGCTAACGTCTAGCTGGGAGGAGTGATGACCACGAAAGCACTGAACATTCTGAGGTCTGAGGTCGTGGCGACCCCAGACATCAAGTAGTATGGGGGGGCGAGTGCAGGTGCAGCCAGACCGGCGACCAATCAGCGGGGCCGGTAGCGATCAACGAGTAGTTTGGCGGTTTGAGTCTGAACAGGTGTCTCTGGCTGCAACGTTTTGCGCTCTGGCAAGCCTTGCTGGTGTTGTTGTCGTTGTTGGACATTTCTTCCATAGTAGTTTTATATAACCACAACGACGTAATTGTGGAGGGAAGAGCAGGCTCAATCTCTTGAAGGAGATTATCGTCACAATATATATATATATATATATATATATATATATATATATATATATATATATATATATATATATATATATATATATATATATATTTATATATATATATTTTTTTTAATATGTTATATTTATAAATATATATGTATATTTAAATATTGATATATACCTGTGGGTCCAGGAGGCCATCTGTGTCCCCTCAGTTGGTCTCCCTTATCACAGTTTGTGTCTATGGATGTGTGTCTGTGTGTGAGTGTGTTTATCCCTGTGAGTGTCCGGGTGAGTGTGAGTGCCCCTGTGAGTGTTCGTGTGCGTGTGTGTCCGGTTATACCTGTGGATCCACGAGGCCATCTGTGTCCCCTCAGATGGTCTCCCTTATCACAGTCTATGGGTGTGTGTGTGTGAGTATGAGTGTCCCTGTGAGTGTTCGGGTGAGGGTGTGTGTGTGAGTGTCCGGGTTTATGTGAGGTTTGGTTCCAGGAAACATCCTCCCCCCCCCCCTCCCCATATCTCCTCCCTATTCCCACCGTGGGTTCGAATCCCAGGTGATTAGACCTGCCCTAGGTCAATGGATCCAAGGTATCCATCCTTGGGCCCAACGTATTTCACCCCTTCCCCACTTTCCAAGGGCCAGGTCAATTCCAGCTATCCAGGGAACCTGTCGAAACAGAGGCAGCTACAGGAGGGGACACACAAATATTTGTGCCCTGCAGTTACACACCCGTTCCGACAGGCTCGATCGCAATCTATGCAGATGAGAACACGTTCTCTTCCGACTAGACTACGCTGGAGTCGCTGTATGTGTCAAATTTGGATCCTTTATTTATAGTTAGTATTTTTGGTGTATTAATTGATTTGTTTTAATTTTTTAATGATTTAGGTAGAGTGATTTAAGGGGTTGGGAGGGGGCGGGTTGCGTGTGTAGTGGATTGTACGAGAACGTAGTTGGTTAGTATTTATCTAGTTGTGTTCACCTAGTTGTGCTTGCGAGGGTTGAGCTCTACTCTTTCGGCCCGCCTCTCAACTGTCAATCAATCAATTATTAATAACTAATAAAAAAATCCACACACACAGACACACACACCCAGGAAGCAGCCCGTAACAGCTGACTAACGCCCAGGTACATATTTACTGCTAGGTAATAGAGGGCATCAGAATAATAGAAACTCTGCTGATTTCCGTTTGTGCCATCACTGGGGGATCGAATGAGCTAGGATTACGAGTCGAGAGCGACGTCCACTCAGCTATAAAGCCCCCTAGTTTGTGTATTGGTGCAAAAGATAATTTGGGAGAGGTTAAGGGAAAGGAATGATGTTTGGTGGCCTTGAAAGCTTTGGAAGGGAGGGGGTTGCCAGTTATGAAATAAAATTGTTATTTTTTTAAGATATGATATATATGCAAAAGACGTTGCGAGATATAGTAAGAAAAGTGTTTCTGACTGAGGTTAGGTACTGTGTGATTGACTTGTATGTGGGGAAAAAGAATACTTATTAGAAAATTAGATAATCTTTAGAAATATTTCTTTGCAAATTAATGTGTAAAAAGCCTATGGTTATCGTACCTTAAACAAACACACGTGAGCACAGTTAGTCCACGGGATTCAGAGTGAGAGTGAACAGCGTAATAGTAACAAAAAATGTGACAATGAGGGGAAACTATGTCATTCAAACGTTAACCACATAAATTACTGTAACACTAACCGAGCGTCCACATACATATTCCAATCAATTTATGATAACCATTTTAGGGTTGGTTAGAATCGGTTATATATCTACGTTAGTTTTTGACTCAAATGAAAAGAACTTAACTCATACATAATGAAATGGATAGTTTTATCATTTCATAAGAAAAATACTCGAAAAACTAATAAATTCAGGAAAACTTTGCTTATTAGGCAAATCGTGCCTTGCATACTAGGCCAGGAAGTACGCTCTGTCTACTAGGTACGATATATATATATATATATATATATATATATATATATATATATATATATATATATATATATATATATATGTCGTTCCTAGTAGCCAGAACGCACTTCTCTGTCTACTATTCAAGGCCCGATTTGCCTAATAAGCCAAGTTTTCCTGAATTAATATATTTTTTCTAATTTTTTTCTTATGAAATGATAAAGCTACCCATTTCATTATGTATGAGGTCAATTTTTTTTTATTAGAGTTAAAAATATCGTAGATATATGACCGAACCTAACCAACCCTACCTAACCTAACCTATCTTTATAGGTTAGGGTAGGATAGGTAGCGGAAAAAAGTAGGTTAGGTTAGGTAGGTTAGGTTGCCGAAAAACAATTAATTCATGAAAACTTGGCTTATTAGGCAAATCAGGCCTTGCATAGTAGGCTGAGAAGTGCGTTCTGGCTACTAGGTACGACATATACATATATATATATATATATATATATATATATATATATATATATATATATATATATATATATATATATATATATATATTGTGACGGTAACGCGTTGGTGTTCGGCTGTTTAAGGCTAGGGGTATGGCCTCGTCACATGTTATATAAAAAAAAAGAAAAACTGGAACTTCGTCTGTGGTAAGGTAAGGAGAAGACACACAAAACACAAGTAAATTTTAACAATGAAATTTTAATTACGTTAAATAAATCAAAACATGAAAAAATGGACAAACAAATTCTTATAATAAAATCAATCAATCAAAATAATAAGAATACTTAAATGACACAATGAAAAGTTACGTTAAGATAAAATAACAAGAAGTGCAACACAAAAGTAAATGGGAGGTGCTGGAATATTGGCTTTAAGCTATCACCTCTCTCAGTACACGCTAACGTCTAGCTGGGAGGAGTGATGACCACGAAAGCACTGAACATTCTGAGGTCTGAGGTCGTGGCGACCCCAGACATCAAGTAGTATGGGGGGGGCGAGTGCAGGTGCAGCCAGACCGGCGACCAATCAGCGGGGCCGGTAGCGATCAACGAGTAGTTTGGCGGTTTGAGTCTGAACAGGTGTCTCTGGCTGCAACGTTTTGCGCTCTGGCAAGCCTTGCTGGTGTTGTTGTCGTTGTTGGACATTTCTTCCATAGTAGTTTTATATAACCACAACGACGTAATTGTGGAGGGAAGAGCAGGCTCAATCTCTTGAAGGAGATTATCGTCACAATATATATATATATATATATATATATATATATATATATATATATATATATATATATATATATATATATATATATATATATATATATATTTATATATATATATTTTTTTTAATATGTTATATTTATAAATATATATGTATATTTAAATATTGATATATACCTGTGGGTCCAGGAGGCCATCTGTGTCCCCTCAGTTGGTCTCCCTTATCACAGTTTGTGTCTATGGATGTGTGTCTGTGTGTGAGTGTGTTTATCCCTGTGAGTGTCCGGGTGAGTGTGAGTGCCCCTGTGAGTGTTCGTGTGCGTGTGTGTCCGGTTATACCTGTGGATCCACGAGGCCATCTGTGTCCCCTCAGATGGTCTCCCTTATCACAGTCTATGGGTGTGTGTGTGTGAGTATGACTGTCCCTGTGAGTGTTCGGGTGAGGGTGTGTGTGTGAGTGTCCGGGTTTATGTGAGGTTTGGTTCCAGGAAACATCCTCCCCCCCCCCCTCCCCATATCTCCTCCCTATTCCCACCGTGGGTTCGAATCCCAGGTGATTAGACCTGCCCTAGGTCAATGGATCCAAGGTATCCATCCTTGGGCCCAACGTATTTCACCCCTTCCCCACTTTCCAAGGGCCAGGTCAATTCCAGCTATCCAGGGAACCTGTCGAAACAGAGGCAGCTACAGGAGGGGACACACAAATATTTGTGCCCTGCAGTTACACACCCGTTCCGACAGGCTCGATCGCAATCTATGCAGATGAGAACACGTTCTCTTCCGACTAGACTACGCTGGAGTCGCTGTATGTGTCAAATTTGGATCCTTTATTTATAGTTAGTATTTTTGGTGTATTAATTGATTTGTTTTAATTTTTTAATGATTTAGGTAGAGTGATTTAAGGGGTTGGGAGGGGGCGGGTTGCGTGTGTAGTGGATTGTACGAGAACGTAGTTGGTTAGTATTTATCTAGTTGTGTTCACCTAGTTGTGCTTGCGAGGGTTGAGCTCTACTCTTTCGGCCCGCCTCTCAACTGTCAATCAATCAATTATTAATAACTAATAAAAAAATCCACACACACAGACACACACACCCAGGAAGCAGCCCGTAACAGCTGACTAACGCCCAGGTACATATTTACTGCTAGGTAATAGAGGGCATCAGAATAATAGAAACTCTGCTGATTTCCGTTTGTGCCATCACCGGGGGATCGAATGAGCTAGGATTACGAGTCGAGAGCGACGTCCACTCAGCTATAAAGCCCCCTAGTTTGTGTATTGGTGCAAAAGATAATTTGGGAGAGGTTAAGGGAAAGGAATGATGTTTGGTGGCCTTGAAAGCTTTGGAAGGGAGGGGGTTGCCAGTTATGAAATAAAATTGTTATTTTTTTAAGATATGATATATATGCAAAAGACGTTGCGAGATATAGTAAGAAAAGTGTTTCTGACTGAGGTTAGGTACTGTGTGATTGACTTGTATGTGGGGAAAAAGAATACTTATTAGAAAATTAGATAATCTTTAGAAATATTTCTTTGCAAATTAATGTGTAAAAAGCCTATGGTTATCGTACCTTAAACAAACACACGTGAGCACAGTTAGTCCACGGGATTCAGAGTGAGAGTGAACAGCGTAATAGTAACAAAAAATGTGACAATGAGGGGAAACTATGTCATTCAAACGTTAACCACATAAATTACTGTAACACTAACCGAGCGTCCACATACATATTCCAATCAATTTATGATAACCATTTTAGGGTTGGTTAGAATCGGTTATATATCTACGTTAGTTTTTGACTCAAATGAAAAGAACTTAACTCATACATAATGAAATGGATAGTTTTATCATTTCATAAGAAAAATACTCGAAAAACTAATAAATTCAGGAAAACTTTGCTTATTAGGCAAATCGTGCCTTGCATACTAGGCCAGGAAGTACGCTCTGTCTACTAGGTACGATATATATATATATATATATATATATATATATATATATATATATATATATATATATATATATATATATATATATATATATATATATATATATATATATATATATATATATGTCGTTCCTAGTAGCCAGAACGCACTTCTCTGTCTACTATTCAAGGCCCGATTTGCCTAATAAGCCAAGTTTTCCTGAATTAATATATTTTTTCTAATTTTTTTCTTATGAAATGATAAAGCTACCCATTTCATTATGTATGAGGTCAATTTTTTTTTATTAGAGTTAAAAATATCGTAGATATATGACCGAACCTAACCAACCCTACCTAACCTAACCTATCTTTATAGGTTAGGGTAGGATAGGTAGCGGAAAAAAGTAGGTTAGGTTAGGTAGGTTAGGTTGCCGAAAAACAATTAATTCATGAAAACTTGGCTTATTAGGCAAATCAGGCCTTGCATAGTAGGCTGAGAAGTGCGTTCTGGCTACTAGGTACGACATATACATATATATATATATATATATATATATATATATATATATATATATATATATATATATATATATATATATATATATATATATATATATATTGTGACGGTAACGCGTTGGTGTTCGGCTGTTTAAGGCTAGGGGTATGGCCTCGTCACATGTTATATAAAAAAAAAGAAAAACTGGAACTTCGTCTGTGGTAAGGTAAGGAGAAGACACACAAAACACAAGTAAATTTTAACAATGAAATTTTAATTACGTTAAATAAATCAAAACATGAAAAAATGGACAAACAAATTCTTATAATAAAATCAATCAATCAAAATAATAAGAATACTTAAATGACACAATGAAAAGTTACGTTAAGATAAAATAACAAGAAGTGCAACACAAAAGTAAATGGGAGGTGCTGGAATATTGGCTTTAAGCTATCACCTCTCTCAGTACACGCTAACGTCTAGCTGGGAGGAGTGATGACCACGAAAGCACTGAACATTCTGAGGTCTGAGGTCGTGGCGACCCCAGACATCAAGTAGTATGGGGGGGGCGAGTGCAGGTGCAGCCAGACCGGCGACCAATCAGCGGGGCCGGTAGCGATCAACGAGTAGTTTGGCGGTTTGAGTCTGAACAGGTGTCTCTGGCTGCAACGTTTTGCGCTCTGGCAAGCCTTGCTGGTGTTGTTGTCGTTGTTGGACATTTCTTCCATAGTAGTTTTATATAACCACAACGACGTAATTGTGGAGGGAAGAGCAGGCTCAATCTCTTGAAGGAGATTATCGTCACAATATATATATATATAAATATATATATATATATATATATATATATATATATATATATATATATATATATATATATATATATATATATATATTTATATATATATATTTTTTTTAATATGTTATATTTATAAATATATATGTATATTTAAATATTGATATATACCTGTGGGTCCAGGAGGCCATCTGTGTCCCCTCAGTTGGTCTCCCTTATCACAGTTTGTGTCTATGGATGTGTGTCTGTGTGTGAGTGTGTTTATCCCTGTGAGTGTCCGGGTGAGTGTGAGTGCCCCTGTGAGTGTTCGTGTGCGTGTGTGTCCGGTTATACCTGTGGATCCACGAGGCCATCTGTGTCCCCTCAGATGGTCTCCCTTATCACAGTCTATGGGTGTGTGTGTGTGAGTATGACTGTCCCTGTGAGTGTTCGGGTGAGGGTGTGTGTGTGAGTGTCCGGGTTTATGTGAGGTTTGGTTCCAGGAAACATCCTCCCCCCCCCCCCCCTCCCCATATCTCCTCCCTATTCCCACCGTGGGTTCGAATCCCAGGTGATTAGACCTGCCCTAGGTCAATGGATCCAAGGTATCCATCCTTGGGCCCAACGTATTTCACCCCTTCCCCACTTTCCAAGGGCCAGGTCAATTCCAGCTATCCAGGGAACCTGTCGAAACAGAGGCAGCTACAGGAGGGGACACACAAATATTTGTGCCCTGCAGTTACACACCCGTTCCGACAGGCTCGATCGCAATCTATGCAGATGAGAACACGTTCTCTTCCGACTAGACTACGCTGGAGTCGCTGTATGTGTCAAATTTGGATCCTTTATTTATAGTTAGTATTTTTGGTGTATTAATTGATTTGTTTTAATTTTTTAATGATTTAGGTAGAGTGATTTAAGGGGTTGGGAGGGGGCGGGTTGCGTGTGTAGTGGATTGTACGAGAACGTAGTTGGTTAGTATTTATCTAGTTGTGTTCACCTAGTTGTGCTTGCGAGGGTTGAGCTCTACTCTTTCGGCCCGCCTCTCAACTGTCAATCAATCAATTATTAATAACTAATAAAAAAATCCACACACACAGACACACACACCCAGGAAGCAGCCCGTAACAGCTGACTAACGCCCAGGTACATATTTACTGCTAGGTAATAGAGGGCATCAGAATAATAGAAACTCTGCTGATTTCCGTTTGTGCCATCACCGGGGGATCGAATGAGCTAGGATTACGAGTCGAGAGCGACGTCCACTCAGCTATAAAGCCCCCTAGTTTGTGTATTGGTGCAAAAGATAATTTGGGAGAGGTTAAGGGAAAGGAATGATGTTTGGTGGCCTTGAAAGCTTTGGAAGGGAGGGGGTTGCCAGTTATGAAATAAAATTGTTATTTTTTTAAGATATGATATATATGCAAAAGACGTTGCGAGATATAGTAAGAAAAGTGTTTCTGACTGAGGTTAGGTACTGTGTGATTGACTTGTATGTGGGGAAAAAGAATACTTATTAGAAAATTAGATAATCTTTAGAAATATTTCTTTGCAAATTAATGTGTAAAAAGCCTATGGTTATCGTACCTTAAACAAACACACGTGAGCACAGTTAGTCCACGGGATTCAGAGTGAGAGTGAACAGCGTAATAGTAACAAAAAATGTGACAATGAGGGGAAACTATGTCATTCAAACGTTAACCACATAAATTACTGTAACACTAACCGAGCGTCCACATACATATTCCAATCAATTTATGATAACCATTTTAGGGTTGGTTAGAATCGGTTATATATCTACGTTAGTTTTTGACTCAAATGAAAAGAACTTAACTCATACATAATGAAATGGATAGTTTTATCATTTCATAAGAAAAATACTCGAAAAACTAATAAATTCAGGAAAACTTTGCTTATTAGGCAAATCGTGCCTTGCATACTAGGCCAGGAAGTACGCTCTGTCTACTAGGTACGATATATATATATATATATATATATATATATATATATATATATATATATATATATATATATATATATATATATATATATATATATATATATATATGTCGTTCCTAGTAGCCAGAACGCACTTCTCTGTCTACTATTCAAGGCCCGATTTGCCTAATAAGCCAAGTTTTCCTGAATTAATATATTTTTTCTAATTTTTTTCTTATGAAATGGTAAAGCTACCCATTTCATTATGTATGAGGTCAATTTTTTTTTATTAGAGTTAAAAATATCGTAGATATATGACCGAACCTAACCAACCCTACCTAACCTAACCTATCTTTATAGGTTAGGGTAGGATAGGTAGCGGAAAAAAGTAGGTTAGGTTAGGTAGGTTAGGTTGCCGAAAAACAATTAATTCATGAAAACTTGGCTTATTAGGCAAATCAGGCCTTGCATAGTAGGCTGAGAAGTGCGTTCTGGCTACTAGGTACGACATATACATATATATATATATATATATATATATATATATATATATATATATATATATATATATATATATATATTGTGACGGTAACGCGTTGGTGTTCGGCTGTTTAAGGCTAGGGGTATGGCCTCGTCACATGTTATATAAAAAAAAAGAAAAACTGGAACTTCGTCTGTGGTAAGGTAAGGAGAAGACACACAAAACACAAGTAAATTTTAACAATGAAATTTTAATTACGTTAAATAAATCAAAACATGAAAAAATGGACAAACAAATTCTTATAATAAAATCAATCAATCAAAATAATAAGAATACTTAAATGACACAATGAAAAGTTACGTTAAGATAAAATAACAAGAAGTGCAACACAAAAGTAAATGGGAGGTGCTGGAATATTGGCTTTAAGCTATCACCTCTCTCAGTACACGCTAACGTCTAGCTGGGAGGAGTGATGACCACGAAAGCACTGAACATTCTGAGGTCTGAGGTCGTGGCGACCCCAGACATCAAGTAGTATGGGGGGGGCGAGTGCAGGTGCAGCCAGACCGGCGACCAATCAGCGGGGCCGGTAGCGATCAACGAGTAGTTTGGCGGTTTGAGTCTGAACAGGTGTCTCTGGCTGCAACGTTTTGCGCTCTGGCAAGCCTTGCTGGTGTTGTTGTCGTTGTTGGACATTTCTTCCATAGTAGTTTTATATAACCACAACGACGTAATTGTGGAGGGAAGAGCAGGCTCAATCTCTTGAAGGAGATTATCGTCACAATATATATATATATATATATATATATATATATATATATATATATATATATATATATATATATATATATATATTTATATATATATATTTTTTTAATATGTTATATTTATAAATATATATGTATATTTAAATATTGATATATACCTGTGGGTCCAGGAGGCCATCTGTGTCCCCTCAGTTGGTCTCCCTTATCACAGTTTGTGTCTATGGATGTGTGTCTGTGTGTGTGTGTTTATCCCTGTGAGTGTCCGGGTGAGTGTGAGTGCCCCTGTGAGTGTCCGTGTGCGTGTGTGTCCGGTTATACCTGTGGATCCACGAGGCCATCTGTGTCCCCTCAGATGGTCTCCCTTATCACAGTCTATGGGTGTGTGTGTGTGAGTATGAGTGTCCCTGTGAGTGTTCGGGTGAGGGTGTGTGTGTGAGTGTCCGGGTTTATGTGAGGTTTGGTTCCAGGAAACATCCTCCCCCCCCCCTCCCCATATCTCCTCCCTATTCCCACCGTGGGTTCGAATCCCAGGTGATTAGACCTGCCCTAGGTCAATGGATCCAAGGTATCCATCCGTGGGCCCAACGTATTTCACCCCTTCCCCACTTTCCAAGGGCCAGGTCAATTCCAGCTATCCAGGGAACCTGTCAAAACAGAGGCAGCTACAGGAAGGGACACACAAATATTTGTGCCCTGCAGTTACACACCCGTTCCGACAGGCTCGATCGCAATCTATGCAGATGAGAACACGTTCTCTTCCGACTAGACTACGCTGGAGTCGCTGTATGTGTCAAATTTGGATCCTTTATTTATAGTTAGTATTTTTGGTGTATTAATTGATTTGTTTTAATTTTTTAATGATTTAGGTAGAGTGATTTAAGGGGTTGGGAGGGGGCGGGTTGCGTGTGTAGTGGATTGTACGAGAACGTGGTTGGTTAGTATTTATCTAGTTGTGTTCACCTAGTTGTGCTTGCGAGGGTTGAGCTCTACTCTTTCGGCCCGCCTCTCAACTGTCAATCAATCAATTATTAATAACTAATAAAAAAAATCCACACACACAGACACACACACCCAGGAAGCAGCCCGTAACAGCTGACTAACGCCCAGGTACATATTTACTGCTAGGTAATAGAGGGCATCAGAATAATAGAAACTCTGCTGATTTCCGTTTGTGCCATCACCGGGGGATCGAATGAGCTAGGATTACGAGTCGAGAGCGACGTCCACTCAGCTATAAAGCCCCCTAGTTTGTGTATTGGTGCAAAAGATAATTTGGGAGAGGTTAAGGGAAAGGAATGATGTTTGGTGGCCTTGAAAGCTTTGGAAGGGAGGGGGTTGCCAGTTATGAAATAAAATTGTTATTTTTTTAAGATATGATATATATGCAATAGACGTTGCGAGATATAGTAAGAAAAGTGTTTCTGACTGAGGTTAGGTACTGTGTGATTGACTTGTATGTGGGGAAAAAGAATACTTATTAGAAAATTAGATAATCTTTAGAAATATTTCTTTGCAAATTAATGTGTAAAAAGCCTATGGTTATCGTACCTTAAACAAACACACGTGAGCACAGTTAGTCCACGGGATTCAGAGTGAGAGTGAACAGCGTAATAGTAACAAAAAATGTGACAATGAGGGGAAAGTATGTCATTCAAACGTTAACCATATAAATTACTGTAACACTAACCGAGCGTCCACATACATATTCCAATCAATTTATGATAACCATTTAAGGTTGGTTAGAATCGGTTATATATCTACGTTAGTTTTTGACTCAAATGAAAAGAACTTAACTCATACATAATGAAATGGATAGTTTTATCATTTCATAAGAAAAATACTCGAAAAACTAATAAACTCAGGAAAACTTTGCTTATTAGGCAAATCGTGCCTTGCATACTAGGCCAGGAAGTACGCTCTGTCTACTAGGTACGATATATATATATATATCTATATATATATATATATATATATATATATATATATATATATATATATATATATATATATATATGTCGTTCCTAGTAGCCAGAACGCACTTCTCGGCCTACTATTCAAGGCCCGATTTGCCTAATAAGCCAAGTTTTCCTGAATTAATATATTTTTTCTAATTTTTTTCTTATGAAATGATAAAGCTACCCATTTCATTATGTATGAGGTCAATTTTTTTTTATTAGAGTTAAAAATATCGTAGATATATGACCGAACCTAACCAACCCTACCTAACCTAACCTAACCTATCTTTATAGGTTAGGTTAGGATAGGTAGCGGAAAAAGGTAGGTTAGGTTAGGTAGGTTAGGTTGCCGAAAAACAATTATTTCATGAAAACTTGGCTTATTAGGCAAATCAGGCCTTGCATAGTAGGCTGAGAAGTGCGTTCTGGCTACTAGGTACGACATATATATATATATATATATATATATATATATATATATATATATTAGTATATTTTGGTAGCAGTCTTTCCTGTAGACATATATTATTAAATATGACCGAAAAAGTAAGATTAATAATTCTAACACGAATTTTCTCAATCTTTCGTACATTACGCTTCACTGTTGGAGGTAAATCAAAAATCACTTCTCCAAAATTCATTTTTTATTTCTAGTCTGACGCGACACGGGCGCGTTTCGTAAAACTTATTACATTTTCAAAGACTTCACAAATACACAACTGATTAGAACTTGCGTTTCCCTGATTTTATATCTACATTTGAGTGAGGTGGGAAGGGTGATGTGGCATTAACACAAGACAGAACACTAGGGGATATTAATAGGGTATTAAAAGTATCAACACAAGACAGAACAGAAACAATGGGTATTGAATAGAAGTGTTTGTAGAAAGCCTATTGGTCCATATTTCTTGATGCTTCTATATTGGAGCGGAGTCTTGAGGTGGGTAGAATATAGTTGTGCAATAATTGGCTGTTGATTGCTGGTGTTGACTTCTTGATGTGTAGTGCCTCGCAAACGTCAAGCCGCCTGCTATCGCTGTATCTATCGATGATTTCTGTGTTGTTTACTAGGATTTCTCTGGCGATGGTTTGGTTATGGGAAGAGATTATATGTTCCTTAATGGAGCCCTGTTGCTTATGCATCATTAAACGCCTAGAAAGAGATGTTGTTGTCTTGCCTATATACTGGGTTTTTTGGAGCTTAAAGTCCCCAAGTGGGCATTTGAAGGCATAGACGACGTTAGTCTCTTTTAAAGCGTTCTGTTTTGTGTCTGGAGAGTTTCTCATGAGTAGGCTGGCCGTTTTTCTGGTTTTATAGTAAATCGTCAGTTGTATCCTCTGATTTTTGTCTGTAGGGATAACGTTTCTATTAACAATATCTTTCAGGACCCTTTCCTCCGTTTTATGAGCTAAATTTTATTAAGGCAGGTCCTAGTCAATAACGGCTTCTCCAATGGTTTCATCGAAGACATCATAAGAAGGAAAGTGAAAAGCCATGCAACCTCCGAAGAGACAACTAACACAACACCTATACCCCCTATTAGACTATTTTACAGGAACTTCTTTTCCACAGCTCATAAAACGGAGGAAAGGGTCCTGAAAGATATTGTTAATAGAAACGTTATCCCTACAGACAAAAATCAGAGGATACAACTGACGATTTACTATAAAACCAGAAAAACGGCCAGCCTACTCATGAGAAACTCTCCAGACACAAAACAGAACGCTTTAAAAGAGACTAACGTCGTCTATGCCTTCAAATGCCCACTTGGGGACTGTAAGCTCCAAAAAACCCAGTATATAGGCAAGACAACAACATCTCTTTCTAGGCGTTTAACGATGCATAAGCAACAGGGCTCCATTAAGGAACATATAATCTCTTCCCATAACCAAACCATCGCCAGAGAAATCCTAGTAAACAACACAGAAATCATCGATTGATACAGCGATAGCAGGCGGCTTGACGTTTGCGAGGCACTACACATCAAGAAGTCAACACCAGCAATCAACAGCCAATTATTGCACAACTATATTCTACCCACCTCAAGACTCCGCTCCAATATAGAAGCATCAAGAAATATGGACCAATAGGCTTTCTACAAACACTTCTATTCAATACCCATTGTTTCTGTTCTGTCTTGTGTTGATACTTTTAATACCCTATTAATATCCCCTAGTGTTCTGTCTTGTGTTAATGCCACATCACCCTTCCCACCTCACTCAAATGTAGATATAAAATCAGGGAAACGCAAGTTCTAATCAGTTGTGTATTTGTGAAGTCTTTGAAAATGTAATAAGTTTTACGAAACGCGCCCGTGTCGCGTCAGACTAGAAACAAAAAATGAATTTTGGAGAAGTGATTTTTTATTTACCTCCAACAGTGAAGCGTAATGTACGAAAGATTGAGAAAATTCGTGTTAGAATTATTAATCTTACTTTTTCGGTCATATTTAATAATATATATATATATATATATATATATATATATATATATATATATATATATATATATATATATATATATATATATATATATATATATTTATATATATATATATTTTTTTTTTAATATGTTATATTTATAAATATATATGTATATTTAAATATTGATATATACCTGTGGGTCCAGGAGGCCATCTGTGTCCCCTCAGTTGGTCTCCCTTATCACAGTTTGTGTCTATGGATGTGTGTCTGTGTGTGAGTGTGTTTATCCCTGTGAGTGTCCGGGTGAGTGTGAGTGCCCCTGTGAGTGTCCGTGTGCGTGTGTGTCCGGTTATACCTGTGGATCCACGAGGCCATCTGTGTCCCCTCAGATGGTCTCCCTTATCACAGTCTATGTTTGTGTGTGTGTGAGTATGAGTGTCCCTGTGAGTGTTCGGGTGAGGGTGTGTGTGTGAGTGTCCGGGTTTGTGTGAGGTTTGGTTCCAGGAAACATCCTCCCCTCCCCCCTCCCCATATCTCCTCCCTATTCCCACCGTGGGTTCGAATCCCAGGTGATTAGACCTGCCCTAGGTCAATGGATCCAAGGTATCCATCCGTGGGCCCAACGTATTTCACCCCTTCCCCACTTTCCAAGGGCCAGGTCAATTCCAGCTATCCAGGGAACCTGTCGAAACAGAGGCAGCTACAGGAGGGGACACACAAATATTTGTGCCCTGCAGTTACACACCCGTTCCGACAGGCTCGATCGCAATCTATGCAGATGAGAACACGTTCTCTTCCGACTAGACTACGCTGGAGTCGCTGTATGTGTCAAATTTGGATCCTTTATTTATAGTTAGTATTTTTAGTGTATTGATTTGTTTTAATTTTTTAATGATTTAGGTAGAGTGATTTAAGGGGTTGGGAGGGGGCGGGTTGCGTGTGTAGTGGATTGTACGAGAACGTGGTTGGTTAGTATTTATCTAGTTGTGTTCACCTAGTTGTGCTTGCGAGGGTTGAGCTCTACTCTTTCGGCCCGCCTCTCAACTGTCAATCAATCAATTATTAATAACTAATAAAAAAAATCCACACACACAGACACACACACCCAGGAAGCAGCCCGTAACAGCTGACTAACGCCCAGGTACATATTTACTGCTAGGTAATAGAGGGCATCAGAATAATAGAAACTCTGCTGATTTCCGTTTGTGCCATCACCGGGGGATCGAATGAGCTAGGATTACGAGTCGAGAGCGACGTCCACTCAGCTATAAAGCCCCCTAGTTTGTGTATTGGTGCAAAAGATAATTTGGGAGAGGTTAAGGGAAAGGAATGATGTTTGGTGGCCTTGAAAGCTTTGGAAGGGAGGGGGTTGCCAGTTATGAAATAAAATTGTTATTTTTATAAGATATGATATATATGCAAAAGACGTTGCGAGATATAGTAAGAAAAGTGTTTCTGACTGAGGTTAGGTACTGTGTGATTGACTTGTATGTGGGGAAAAAGAATACTTATTAGAAAATTAGATAATCTTTAGAAATATTTCTTTGCAAATTAATGTGTAAAAAGCCTATGGTTATCGTACCTTAAACAAACACACGTGAGCACAGTTAGTCCACGGGATTCAGAGTGAGAGTGAACAGCGTAATAGTAACAAAAAATGTGACAATGAGGGGAAACTATGTCATTCAAACGTTAACCATATAAATTACTGTAACACTAACCGAGCGTCCACATACATATTCCAATCAATTTATGATAACCATTTTAGGGTTGGTTAGAATCGGTTATATATCTACGTTAGTTTTTGACTCAAATGAAAAGAACTTAACTCATACATAATGAAATGGATAGTTTTATCATTTCATAAGAAAAATACTCGAAAAACTAATAAATTCAGGAAAACTTTGCTTATTAGGCAAATCGTGCCTTGCATACTAGGCCAGGAAGTACGCTCTGTCTACTAGGTACGATATATATATATATATATATATATATATATATATATATATATATATATATATATATATATGTCGTACCTTGTAGCCAGAACTCACTTCTCAGCCTACTATGCAAGGCCCGATTTGCCTAATAAGCCAAGTTTTACTGAATTAATATATTTTCTCTAATTTTTTTCTTATGAAATGATAAAGCTACCCATTTCACTATGTATAAGGTCAATTTTTTTTTATTGGAGTTAAAATTAACGTAGATATATGACCGAACCTAACCAACCCTACCTAACCTAACCTAACCTATCTTTATAGGTTAGGTTAGGTTAGGTAGCCGAAAATGTTAGGTTAGGTTAGGTTAGGTAGGTTAGGTAGTCGAAAAAACAATAATTCATGAAAACTAGGCTTATTAGGCAAATCGGGCCTTGCATAGTAGGCTGAGAAGTGAGTTCTGGCTACTAGGTACGACATATATATATATATATATATATATATATATATATATATATATATATATATATATATATGTCGTTCCTAGTAGCCAGAACGCACTTCTCGGCCTACTATTCAAGGCCCGATTTGCCTAATAAGCCAAGTTTTCCTGAATTAATATATTTTTTCTAATTTTTTTCTTATGAAATGATAAAGCTACCCATTTCATTATGTATGAGGTCAATTTTTTTTTATTAGAGTTAAAAATATCGTAGATATATGACCGAACCTAACCAACCCTACCTAACCTAACCTAGCCTATCTTTATAGGTTAGGTTAGGATAGGTAGCGGAAAAAGGTAGGTTAGGTTAGGTAGGTTAGGTTGCCGAAAAACAATTAATTCATGAAAACTTGGCTTATTAGGCAAATCAGGCCTTGCATAGTAGGCTGAGAAGTGCGTTCTGGCTACTAGGTACGACATATACATATATATATATATATATATATATATATATATATATATATATATATATATATATATATATATATATATATATATATATATATATATATATATATATATATATATTAGTATATTTTGGTAGCAGTCTTTCCTGTAGACATATATTATTAAATATGACCGAAAAAGTAAGATTAATAATTCTAACACGAATTTTCTCAATCTTTCGTACATTACGCTTCACTGTTGGAGGTAAATCAAAAATCACTTCTCCAAAATTCATTTTTTATTTCTAGTCTGACGCGACACGGGCGCGTTTCGTCAAACTTATTACATTTTCAAAGACTTCACAAATACACAACTGATTAGAACTTGCGTTTCCCTGATTTTATATCTACATTTGAGTGAGGTGAGAAGGGTGATGTGGCATTAACACAAGACAGAACACTAGGGGATATTAATAGGGTATTAAAAGTATCAACACAAGACAGAACAGAAACAATGGGTATTGAATAGAAGTGTTTGTAGAAAGCCTATTGGTCCATATTTCTTGATGCTTCTATATTGGAGCGGAGTCTTGATGTGGGTAGAATATAGTTGTGCAATAATTGGCAGTTGATTGCTGGTGTTGACTTCTTGATGTGTAGTGCCTCGCAAACGTCAAGCCGCCTGCTATCGCTGTATCTATCGATGATTTCTGTGTTGTTTACTAGGATTTCTCTGGCGATGGTTTGGTTATGGGAAGAGATTATATGTTCCTTAATGGAGCCCTGTTGCTTATGCATCGTTAAACGCCTAGAAAGAGATGTTGTTGTCTTGCCTATATACTGGGTTTTTTGGAGCTTACAGTCCCCAAGTGGGCATTTGAAGGCATAGACGACGTTAGTCTCTTTTAAAGCGTTCTGTTTTGTGTCTGGAGAGTTTCTCATGAGTAGGCTGGCCGTTTTTCTGGTTTTATAGTAAATCGTCAGTTGTATCCTCTGATTTTTGTCTGTAGGGATAACGTTTCTATTAACAATATCTTTCAGGACCCTTTCCTCCGTTTTATGAGCTAAATTTTATTAAGGCAGGTCCTAGTCAATAACGGCTTCTCCAATGGTTTCATCGAAGACATCATAAGAAGGAAAGTGAAAAGCCATGCAACCTCCGAAGAGACAACTAACACAACACCTATACCCCCTATTAGACTATTTTACAGGAACTTCTTTTCCACAGCTCATAAAACGGAGGAAAGGGTCCTGAAAGATATTGTTAATAGAAACGTTATCCCTACAGACAAAAATCAGAGGATACAACTGACGATTTACTATAAAACCAGAAAAACGGCCAGCCTACTCATGAGAAACTCTCCAGACACAAAACAGAACGCTTTAAAAGAGACTAACGTCGTCTATGCCTTCAAATGCCCACTTGGGGACTGTAAGCTCCAAAAAACCCAGTATATAGGCAAGACAACAACATCTCTTTCTAGGCGTTTAACGATGCATAAGCAACAGGGCTCCATTAAGGAACATATAATCTCTTCCCATAACCAAACCATCGCCAGAGAAATCCTAGTAAACAACACAGAAATCATCGATAGATACAGCGATAGCAGGCGGCTTGACGTTTGCGAGGCACTACACATCAAGAAGTCAACACCAGCAATCAACAGCCAATTATTGCACAACTATATTCTACCCACCTCAAGACTCCGCTCCAATATAGAAGCATCAAGAAATATGGACCAATAGGCTTTCTACAAACACTTCTATTCAATACCCATTGTTTCTGTTCTGTCTTGTGTTGATACTTTTAATACCCTATTAATATCCCCTAGTGTTCTGTCTTGTGTTAATGCCACATCACCCTTCCCACCTCACTCAAATGTAGATATAAAATCAGGGAAACGCAAGTTCTAATCAGTTGTGTATTTGTGAAGTCTTTGAAAATGTAATAAGTTTTACGAAACGCGCCCGTGTCGCGTCAGACTAGAAATAAAAAATGAATTTTGGAGAAGTGATTTTTTATTTACCTCCAACAGTGAAGTGTAATGTACGAAAGATTGAGAAAATTCGTGTTAGAATTATTAATCTTACTTTTTCGGTCATATTTAATAATATATATATATATATATATATATATATATATATATATATATATATATATATATATATATATATATATATATATATATATATATATATATATATATATATATATATATATATATATATTTATATATATATATTTTTTTTAATATGTTATATTTATAAATATATATGTATATTTAAATATTGATATATACCTGTGGGTCCAGGAGGCCATCTGTGTCCCCTCAGTTGGTCTCCCTTATCACAGTTTGTGTCTATGGATGTGTGTCTGTGTGTGAGTGTGTTTATCCCTGTGAGTGTCCGGGTGAGTGTGAGTGCCCCTGTGAGTGTCCGTGTGCGTGTGTGTCCGGTTATACCTGTGGATCCACGAGGCCATCTGTGTCCCCTCAGATGGTCTCCCTTATCACAGTCTATGGGTGTGTGTGTGTGAGTATGAGTGTCCCTGTGAGTGTTCGGGTGAGGGTGTGTGTGTGAGTGTCCGGGTTTGTGTGAGGTTTGGTTCCAGAAAACATCCTCCCCCCCCCCTCCCCATATCTCCTCCCTATTCCCACCGTGGGTTCGAATCCCAGGTGATTAGACCTGCCCTAGGTCAATGGATCCAAGGTATCCATCCGTGGGCCCAACGTATTTCACCCCTTCCCCACTTTCCAAGGGCCAGGTCAATTCCAGCTATCCAGGGAACCTGTCGAAACAGAGGCAGCTACAGGAGGGAACACACAAATATTTGTGCCCTGCAGTTACACACACGTTCCGACAGGCTCGATCGCAATCTATGCAGATGAGAACACGTTCTCTTCCGACTAGACTACGCTGGAGTCGCTGTATGTGTCAAATTTGGATCCTTTATTTATAGTTAGTATTTTTGGTGTATTGATTTGTTTTAATTTTTTAATGATTTAGGTAGAGTGATTTAAGGGGTTGGGAGGGGGCGGGTTGCGTGTGTAGTGGATTGTACGAGAACGTGGTTGGTTAGTATTTATCTAGTTGTGTTCACCTAGTTGTGCTTGCGAGGGTTGAGCTCTACTCTTTCGGCCCGCCTCTCAACTGTCAATCAATCAATTATTAATAACTAATAAAAAAAATCCACACACACAGACACACACACCCAGGAAGCAGCCCGTAACAGCTGACTAACGCCCAGGTACATATTTACTGCTAGGTAATAGAGGGCATCAGAATAATAGAAACTCTGCTGATTTCCGTTTGTGCCATCACCGGGGGATCGAATGAGCTAGGATTACGAGTCGAGAGCGACGTCCACTCAGCTATAAAGCCCCCTAGTTTGTGTATTGGTGCAAAAGATAATTTGGGAGAGGTTAAGGGAAAGGAATGATGTTTGGTGGCCTTGAAAGCTTTGGAAGGGAGGGGGTTGCCAGTTATGAAATAAAATTGTTATTTTTTTAAGATATGATATATATGCAAAAGACGTTGCGAGATATAGTAAGAAAAGTGTTTCTGACTGAGGTTAGGTACTGTGTGATTGACTTGTATGTGGGGAAAAAGAATACTTATTAGAAAATTAGATAATCTTTAGAAATATTTCTTTGCAAATTAATGTGTAAAAAGCCTATGGTTATCGTACCTTAAACAAACACACGTGAGCACAGTTAGTCCACGGGATTCAGAGTGAGAGTGAACAGCGTAATAGTAACAAAAAATGTGACAATGAGGGGAAACTATGTCATTCAAACGTTAACCATATAAATTACTGTAACACTAACCGAGCGTCCACATACATATTCCAATCAATTTATGATAACCATTTTAGGGTTGGTTAGAATCGGTTATATATCTACGTTAGTTTTTGACTCAAATGAAAAGAACTTAACTCATACATAATGAAATGGATAGTTTTATCATTTCATAAGAAAAATACTCGAAAAACTAATAAATTCAGGAAAACTTTGCTTATTAGGCAAATCGTGCCTTGCATACTAGGCCAGGAAGTACGCTCTGTCTACTAGGTACGATATATATATATATATATATATATATATGTCGTACCTAGTAGCCAGAACTCACTTCTCAGCCTACTATGCAAGGCCCGATTTGCCTAATAAGCCAAGTTTTACTGAATTAATATATTTTCTCTAATTTTTTTCTTATGAAATGATAAAGCTACCCATTTCACTATGTATAAGGTCAATTTTTTTTTATTGGAGTTAAAATTAACGTAGATATATGACCGAACCTAACCAACCCTACCTAACCTAACCTAACCTATCTTTATAGGTTAGGTTAGGTTAGGTAGCCGAAAATGTTAGGTTAGGTTAGGTTAGGTAGGTTAGGTAGTCGAAAAAACATTAATTCATGAAAACTAGGCTTTTTAGGCAAATCGGGCCTTGCATAGTAGGCTGAGAAGTGAGTTCTGGCTACTAGGTACGACATATATATATATATATATATATATATATATATATATATATATATATATATATATATATATATATATATATATATATATATATGTCGTTCCTAGTAGCCAGAACGCACTTCTCGGCCTACTATTCAAGGCCCGATTTGCCTAATAAGCCAAGTTTTCCTGAATTAATATATTTTTTCTAATTTTTTTCTTATGAAATGATAAAGCTACCCATTTCATTATGTATGAGGTCAATTTTTTTTTATTAGAGTTAAAAATATCGTAGATATATGACCGAACCTAACCAACCCTACCTAACCTAACCTAACCTATCTTTATAGGTTAGGTTAGGATAGGTAGCGGAAAAAGGTAGGTTAGGTTAGGTAGGTTAGGTTGCCGAAAAACAATTAATTCATGAAAACTTGGCTTATTAGGCAAATCAGGCCTTGCATAGTAGGCTGAGAAGTGCGTTCTGGCTACTAGGTACGACATATACATATATATATATATATATATATATATATATATATATATATATATATATATATATATATATATATATATATATATATATTAGTATATTTTGGTAGCAGTCTTTCCTGTAGACATATATTATTAAATATGACCGAAAAAGTAAGATTAATAATTCTAACACGAATTTTCTCAATCTTTCGTACATTACGCTTCACTGTTGGAGGTAAATCAAAATTCACTTCTCCAAAATTCATTTTTTATTTCTAGTCTGACGCGACACGGGCGCGTTTCGTAAAACTTATTACATTTTCAAAGACTTCACAAATACACAACTGATTAGAACTTGCGTTTCCCTGATTTTATATCTACATTTGAGTGAGGTGGGAAGGGTGATGTGGCATTAACACAAGACAGAACACTAGGGGATATTAATAGGGTATTAAAAGTATCAACACAAGACAGAACAGAAACAATGGGTATTGAATAGAAGTGTTTGTAGAAAGCCTATTGGTCCATATTTCTTGATGCTTCTATATTGGAGCGGAGTCTTGATGTGGGTAGAATATAGTTGTGCAATAATTGGCAGTTGATTGCTGGTGTTGACTTCTTGATGTGTAGTGCCTCGCAAACGTCAAGCCGCCTGCTATCGCTGTATCTATCGATGATTTCTGTGTTGTTTACTAGGATTTCTCTGGCGATGGTTTGGTTATGGGAAGAGATTATATGTTCCTTAATGGAGCCCTGTTGCTTATGCATCGTTAAACGCCTAGAAAGAGATGTTGTTGTCTTGCCTATATACTGGGTTTTTTGGAGCTTACAGTCCCCAAGTGGGCATTTGAAGGCATAGACGACGTTAGTCTCTTTTAAAGCGTTCTGTTTTGTGTCTGGAGAGTTTCTCATGAGTAGGCTGGCCGTTTTTCTGGTTTTATAGTAAATCGTCAGTTGTATCCTCTGATTTTTGTCTGTAGGGATAACGTTTCTATTAACAATATCTTTCAGGACCCTTTCCTCCGTTTTATGAGCTAAATTTTATTAAGGCAGGTCCTAGTCAATAACGGCTTCTCCAATGGTTTCATCGAAGACATCATAAGAAGGAAAGTGAAAAGCCATGCAACCTCCGAAGAGACAACTAACACAACACCTATACCCCCTATTAGACTATTTTACAGGAACTTCTTTTCCACAGCTCATAAAACGGAGGAAAGGGTCCTGAAAGATATTGTTAATAGAAACGTTATCCCTACAGACAAAAATCAGAGGATACAACTGACGATTTACTATAAAACCAGAAAAACGGCCAGCCTACTCATGAGAAACTCTCCAGACACAAAACAGAACGCTTTAAAAGAGACTAACGTCGTCTATGCCTTCAAATGCCCACTTGGGGACTGTAAGCTCCAAAAAACCCAGTATATAGGCAAGACAACAACATCTCTTTCTAGGCGTTTAACGATGCATAAGCAACAGGGCTCCATTAAGGAACATATAATCTCTTCCCATAACCAAACCATCGCCAGAGAAATCCTAGTAAACAACACAGAAATCATCGATAGATACAGCGATAGCAGGCGGCTTGACGTTTGCGAGGCACTACACATCAAGAAGTCAACACCAGCAATCAACAGCCAATTATTGCACAACTATATTCTACCCACCTCAAGACTCCGCTCCAATATAGAAGCATCAAGAAATATGGACCAATAGGCTTTCTACAAACACTTCTATTCAATACCCATTGTTTCTGTTCTGTCTTGTGTTGATACTTTTAATACCCTATTAATATCCCCTAGTGTTCTGTCTTGTGTTAATGCCACATCACCCTTCCCACCTCACTCAAATGTAGATATAAAATCAGGGAAACGCAAGTTCTAATCAGTTGTGTATTTGTGAAGTCTTTGAAAATGTAATAAGTTTTACGAAACGCGCCCGTGTCGCGTCAGACTAGAAATAAAAAATGAATTTTGGAGAAGTGATTTTTTATTTACCTCCAACAGTGAAGTGTAATGTACGAAAGATTGAGAAAATTCGTGTTAGAATTATTAATCTTACTTTTTCGGTCATATTTAATAATATATATATATATATATATATATATATATATATATATATATATATATATATATATATATATATATATATATATATATATATATATATATATATATATATATTTATATATATATATTTTTTTTAATATGTTATATTTATAAATATATATGTATATTTAAATATTGATATATACCTGTGGGTCCAGGAGGCCATCTGTGTCCCCTCAGTTGGTCTCCCTTATCACAGTTTGTGTCTATGGATGTGTGTCTGTGTGTGAGTGTGTTTATCCCTGTGAGTGTCCGGGTGAGTGTGAGAGCCCCTGTGAGTGTCCGTGTGCGTGTGTGTCCGGTTATACCTGTGGATCCACGAGGCCATCTGTGTCCCCTCAGATGGTCTCCCTTATCACAGTCTATGGGTGTGTGTGTGTGAGTATGAGTGTCCCTGTGAGTGTTCGGGTGAGGGTGTGTGTGTGAGTGTCCGGGTTTGTGTGAGGTTTGGTTCCAGGAAACATCCTCCCCCCCCCCCTCCCCATATCTCCTCCCTATTCCCACCGTGGGTTCGAATCCCAGGTGATTAGACCTGCCCTAGGTCAATGGATCCAAGGTATCCATCCGTGGGCCCAACGTATTTCACCCCTTCCCCACTTTCCAAGGGCCAGGTCAATTCCAGCTATCCAGGGAACCTGTCGAAACAGAGGCAGCTACAGGAGGGAACACACAAATATTTGTGCCCTGCAGTTACACACCCGTTCCGACAGGCTCGATCGCAATCTATGCAGATGAGAACACGTTCTCTTCCGACTAGACTACGCTGGAGTCGCTGTATGTGTCAAATTTGGATCCTTTATTTATAGTTAGTATTTTTGGTGTATTGATTTGTTTTAATTTTTTAATGATTTAGGTAGAGTGATTTAAGGGGTTGGGAGGGGGCGGGTTGCGTGTGTAGTGGATTGTACGAGAACGTGGTTGGTTAGTATTTATCTAGTTGTGTTCACCTAGTTGTGCTTGCGAGGGTTGAGCTCTACTCTTTCGGCCCGCCTCTCAACTGTCAATCAATCAATTATTAATAACTAATAAAAAAAATCCACACACACAGACACACCCAGGAAGCAGCCCGTAACAGCTGACTAACGCCCAGGTACATATTTACTGCTAGGTAATAGAGGGCATCAGAATAATAGAAACTCTGCTGATTTCCGTTTGTGCCATCACCGGGGGATCGAATGAGCTAGGATTACGAGTCGAGAGCGACGTCCACTCAGCTATAAAGCCCCCTAGTTTGTGTATTGGTGCAAAAGATAATTTGGGAGAGGTTAAGGGAAAGGAATGATGTTTGGTGGCCTTGAAAGCTTTGGAAGGGAGGGGGTTGCCAGTTATGAAAAAAATATTGTTATTTTTTTAAGATATGATATATATGCAAAAGACGTTGCGAGATATAGTAAGAAAAGTGTTTCTGACTGAGGTTAGGTACTGTGTGATTGACTTGTATGTGGGGAAAAAGAATACTTATTAGAAAATTAGATAATCTTTAGAAATATTTCTTTGCAAATTAATGTGTAAAAAGCCTATGGTTATCGTACCTTAAACAAACACACGTGAGCACAGTTAGTCCACGGGATTCAGAGTGAGAGTGAACAGCGTAATAGTAACAAAAAATGTGACAATGAGGGGAAACTATGTCATTCAAACGTTAACCATATAAATTACTGTAACACTAACCGAGCGTCCACATACATATTCCAATCAATTTATGATAACCATTTTAGGGTTGGTTAGAATCGGTTATATATCTACGTTAGTTTTTGACTCAAATGAAAAGAACTTAACTCATACATAATGAAATGGATAGTTTTATCATTTCATAAGAAAAATACTCGAAAAACTAATAAATTCAGGAAAACTTTGCTTATTAGGCAAATCGTGCCTTGCATACTAGGCCAGGAAGTACGCTCTGTCTACTAGGTACGATATATATATATATATATATATATATATATATATATATATATATATATGTCGTACCTAGTAGCCAGAACTCACTTCTCAGCCTACTATGCAAGGCCCGATTTGCCTAATAAGCCAAGTTTTACTGAATTAATATATTTTCTCTAATTTTTTTCTTATGAAATGATAAAGCTACCCATTTCACTATGTATAAGGTCAATTTTTTTTATTGGAGTTAAAATTAACGTAGATATATGACCGAACCTAACCAACCCTACCTAACCTAACCTAACCTATCTTTATAGGTTAGGTTAGGTTAGGTAGCCGAAAATGTTAGGTTAGGTTAGGTTAGGTAGGTTAGGTAGTCGAAAAAACATTAATTCATGAAAACTAGGCTTTTTAGGCAAATCGGGCCTTGCATAGTAGGCTGAGAAGTGAGTTCTGGCTACTAGGTACGACATATATATATATATATATATATATATATATATATATATATATATATATATATATATATATATATATATATGTCGTTCCTAGTAGCCAGAACGCACTTCTCGGCCTACTATTCAAGGCCCGATTTGCCTAATAAGCCAAGTTTTCCTGAATTAATATATTTTTTCTAATTTTTTTCTTATGAAATGATAAAGCTACCCATTTCATTATGTATGAGGTCAATTTTTTTTTATTAGAGTTAAAAATATCGTAGATATATGACCGAACCTAACCAACCCTACCTAACCTAACCTAACCTATCTTTATAGGTTAGGTTAGGATAGGTAGCGGAAAAAGGTAGGTTAGGTTAGGTAGGTTAGGTTGCCGAAAAACAATTAATTCATGAAAACTTGGCTTATTAGGCAAATCAGGCCTTGCATAGTAGGCTGAGAAGTGCGTTCTGGCTACTAGGTACGACATATACATATATATATATATATATATATATATATATATATATATATATATATATATATATATATATATATATATATATATATATATATATATATTAGTATATTTTGGTAGCAGTCTTTCCTGTAGACATATATTATTAAATATGACCGAAAAAGTAAGATTAATAATTCTAACACGAATTTTCTCAATCTTTCGTACATTACGCTTCACTGTTGGAGGTAAATCAAAAATCACTTCTCCAAAATTCATTTTTTATTTCTAGTCTGACGCGACACGGGCGCGTTTCGTAAAACTTATTACATTTTCAAAGACTTCACAAATACACAACTGATTAGAACTTGCGTTTCCCTGATTTTATATCTACATTTGAGTGAGGTGGGAAGGGTGATGTGGCATTAACACAAGACAGAACACTAGGGGATATTAATAGGGTATTAAAAGTATCAACACAAGACAGAACAGAAACAATGGGTATTGAATAGAAGTGTTTGTAGAAAGCCTATTGGTCCATATTTCTTGATGCTTCTATATTGGAGCGGAGTCTTGATGTGGGTAGAATATAGTTGTGCAATAATTGGCAGTTGATTGCTGGTGTTGACTTCTTGATGTGTAGTGCCTCGCAAACGTCAAGCCGCCTGCTATCGCTGTATCTATCGATGATTTCTGTGTTGTTTACTAGGATTTCTCTGGCGATGGTTTGGTTATGGGAAGAGATTATATGTTCCTTAATGGAGCCCTGTTGCTTATGCATCGTTAAACGCCTAGAAAGAGATGTTGTTGTCTTGCCTATATACTGGGTTTTTTGGAGCTTACAGTCCCCAAGTGGGCATTTGAAGGCATAGACGACGTTAGTCTCTTTTAAAGCGTTCTGTTTTGTGTCTGGAGAGTTTCTCATGAGTAGGCTGGCCGTTTTTCTGGTTTTATAGTAAATCGTCAGTTGTATCCTCTGATTTTTGTCTGTAGGGATAACGTTTCTATTAACAATATCTTTCAGGACCCTTTCCTCCGTTTTATGAGCTAAATTTTATTAAGGCAGGTCCTAGTCAATAACGGCTTCTCCAATGGTTTCATCGAAGACATCATAAGAAGGAAAGTGAAAAGCCATGCAACCTCCGAAGAGACAACTAACACAACACCTATACCCCCTATTAGACTATTTTACAGGAACTTCTTTTCCACAGCTCATAAAACGGAGGAAAGGGTCCTGAAAGATATTGTTAATAGAAACGTTATCCCTACAGACAAAAATCAGAGGATACAACTGACGATTTACTATAAAACCAGAAAAACGGCCAGCCTACTCATGAGAAACTCTCCAGACACAAAACAGAACGCTTTAAAAGAGACTAACGTCGTCTATGCCTTCAAATGCCCACTTGGGGACTGTAAGCTCCAAAAAACCCAGTATATAGGCAAGACAACAACATCTCTTTCTAGGCGTTTAACGATGCATAAGCAACAGGGCTCCATTAAGGAACATATAATCTCTTCCCATAACCAAACCATCGCCAGAGAAATCCTAGTAAACAACACAGAAATCATCGATAGATACAGCGATAGCAGGCGGCTTGACGTTTGCGAGGCACTACACATCAAGAAGTCAACACCAGCAATCAACAGCCAATTATTGCACAACTATATTCTACCCACCTCAAGACTCCGCTCCAATATAGAAGCATCAAGAAATATGGACCAATAGGCTTTCTACAAACACTTCTATTCAATACCCATTGTTTCTGTTCTGTCTTGTGTTGATACTTTTAATACCCTATTAATATCCCCTAGTGTTCTGTCTTGTGTTAATGCCACATCACCCTTCCCACCTCACTCAAATGTAGATATAAAATCAGGGAAACGCAAGTTCTAATCAGTTGTGTATTTGTGAAGTCTTTGAAAATGTAATAAGTTTTACGAAACGCGCCCGTGTCGCGTCAGACTAGAAATAAAAAATGAATTTTGGAGAAGTGATTTTTTATTTACCTCCAACAGTGAAGTGTAATGTACGAAAGATTGAGAAAATTCGTGTTAGAATTATTAATCTTACTTTTTCGGTCATATTTAATAATATATATATATATATATATATATATATATATATATATATATATATATATATATATATATATATATATATATATATATATATATATTTATATATATATATTTTTTTTAATATGTTATATTTATAAATATATATGTATATTTAAATATTGATATATACCTGTGGGTCCAGGAGGCCATCTGTGTCCCCTCAGTTGGTCTCCCTTATCACAGTTTGTGTCTATGGATGTGTGTCTGTGTGTGAGTGTGTTTATCCCTGTGAGTGTCCGGGTGAGTGTGAGTGCCCCTGTGAGTGTCCGTGTGCGTGTGTGTCCGGTTATACCTGTGGATCCACGAGGCCATCTGTGTCCCCTCAGATGGTCTCCCTTATCACAGTCTATGGGTGTGTGTGTGTGAGTATGAGTGTCCCTGTGAGTGTTCGGGTGAGGGTGTGTGTGTGAGTGTCCGGGTTTGTGTGAGGTTTGGTTCCAGGAAACATCCTCCCCCCCCCCCCCTCCCCATATCTCCTCCCTATTCCCACCGTGGGTTCGAATCCCAGGTGATTAGACCTGCCCTAGGTCAATGGATCCAAGGTATCCATCCGTGGGCCCAACGTATTTCACCCCTTCCCCACTTTCCAAGGGCCAGGTCAATTCCAGCTATCCAGGGAACCTGTCGAAACAGAGGCAGCTACAGGAGGGAACACACAAATATTTGTGCCCTGCAGTTACACACCCGTTCCGACAGGCTCGATCGCAATCTATGCAGATGAGAACACGTTCTCTTCCGACTAGACTACGCTGGAGTCGCTGTATGTGTCAAATTTGGATCCTTTATTTATAGTTAGTATTTTTGGTGTATTGATTTGTTTTAATTTTTTAATGATTTAGGTAGAGTGATTTAAGGGGTTGGGAGGGGGCGGGTTGCGTGTGTAGTGGATTGTACGAGAACGTGGTTGGTTAGTATTTATCTAGTTGTGTTCACCTAGTTGTGCTTGCGAGGGTTGAGCTCTACTCTTTCGGCCCGCCTCTCAACTGTCAATCAATCAATTATTAATAACTAATAAAAAAAATCCACACACACAGACACACCCAGGAAGCAGCCCGTAACAGCTGACTAACGCCCAGGTACATATTTACTGCTAGGTAATAGAGGGCATCAGAATAATAGAAACTCTGCTGATTTCCGTTTGTGCCATCACCGGGGGATCGAATGAGCTAGGATTACGAGTCGAGAGCGACGTCCACTCAGCTATAAAGCCCCCTAGTTTGTGTATTGGTGCAAAAGATAATTTGGGAGAGGTTAAGGGAAAGGAATGATGTTTGGTGGCCTTGAAAGCTTTGGAAGGGAGGGGGTTGCCAGTTATGAAATAAAATTGTTATTTTTTTAAGATATGATATATATGCAAAAGACGTTGCGAGATATAGTAAGAAAAGTGTTTCTGACTGAGGTTAGGTACTGTGTGATTGACTTGTATGTGGGGAAAAAGAATACTTATTAGAAAATTAGATAATCTTTAGAAATATTTCTTTGCAAATTAATGTGTAAAAAGCCTATGGTTATCGTACCTTAAACAAACACACGTGAGCACAGTTAGTCCACGGGATTCAGAGTGAGAGTGAACAGCGTAATAGTAACAAAAAATGTGACAATGAGGGGAAACTATGTCATTCAAACGTTAACCATATAAATTACTGTAACACTAACCGAGCGTCCACATACATATTCCAATCAATTTATGATAACCATTTTAGGGTTGGTTAGAATCGGTTATATATCTACGTTAGTTTTTGACTCAAATGAAAAGAACTTAACTCATACATAATGAAATGGATAGTTTTATCATTTCATAAGAAAAATACTCGAAAAACTAATAAATTCAGGAAAACTTTGCTTATTAGGCAAATCGTGCCTTGCATACTAGGCCAGGAAGTACGCTCTGTCTACTAGGTACGATATATATATATATATATATATATATATATATATATATATATATATGTCGTACCTAGTAGCCAGAACTCACTTCTCAGCCTACTATGCAAGGCCCGATTTGCCTAATAAGCCAAGTTTTACTGAATTAATATATTTTCTCTAATTTTTTTCTTATGAAATGATAAAGCTACCCATTTCACTATGTATAAGGTCAATTTTTTTTATTGGAGTTAAAATTAACGTAGATATATGACCGAACCTAACCAACCCTACCTAACCTAACCTAACCTATCTTTATAGGTTAGGTTAGGTTAGGTAGCCGAAAATGTTAGGTTAGGTTAGGTTAGGTAGGTTAGGTAGTCGAAAAAACATTAATTCATGAAAACTAGGCTTTTTAGGCAAATCGGGCCTTGCATAGTAGGCTGAGAAGTGAGTTCTGGCTACTAGGTACGACATATATATATATATATATATATATATATATATATATATATATATATATATATATATATATATATATATGTCGTTCCTAGTAGCCAGAACGCACTTCTCGGCCTACTATTCAAGGCCCGATTTGCCTAATAAGCCAAGTTTTCCTGAATTAATATATTTTTTCTAATTTTTTTCTTATGAAATGATAAAGCTACCCATTTCATTATGTATGAGGTCAATTTTTTTTTATTAGAGTTAAAAATATCGTAGATATATGACCGAACCTAACCAACCCTACCTAACCTAACCTAACCTATCTTTATAGGTTAGGTTAGGATAGGTAGCGGAAAAAGGTAGGTTAGGTTAGGTAGGTTAGGTTGCCGAAAAACAATTAATTCATGAAAACTTGGCTTATTAGGCAAATCAGGCCTTGCATAGTAGGCTGAGAAGTGCGTTCTGGCTACTAGGTACGACATATACATATATATATATATATATATATATATATATATATATATATATATATATATATATATATATATATATATATATATATATATATATATATTAGTATATTTTGGTAGCAGTCTTTCCTGTAGACATATATTATTAAATATGACCGAAAAAGTAAGATTAATAATTCTAACACGAATTTTCTCAATCTTTCGTACATTACGCTTCACTGTTGGAGGTAAATCAAAAATCACTTCTCCAAAATTCATTTTTTATTTCTAGTCTGACGCGACACGGGCGCGTTTCGTAAAACTTATTACATTTTCAAAGACTTCACAAATACACAACTGATTAGAACTTGCGTTTCCCTGATTTTATATCTACATTTGAGTGAGGTGGGAAGGGTGATGTGGCATTAACACAAGACAGAACACTAGGGGATATTAATAGGGTATTAAAAGTATCAACACAAGACAGAACAGAAACAATGGGTATTGAATAGAAGTGTTTGTAGAAAGCCTATTGGTCCATATTTCTTGATGCTTCTATATTGGAGCGGAGTCTTGATGTGGGTAGAATATAGTTGTGCAATAATTGGCAGTTGATTGCTGGTGTTGACTTCTTGATGTGTAGTGCCTCGCAAACGTCAAGCCGCCTGCTATCGCTGTATCTATCGATGATTTCTGTGTTGTTTACTAGGATTTCTCTGGCGATGGTTTGGTTATGGGAAGAGATTATATGTTCCTTAATGGAGCCCTGTTGCTTATGCATCGTTAAACGCCTAGAAAGAGATGTTGTTGTCTTGCCTATATACTGGGTTTTTTGGAGCTTACAGTCCCCAAGTGGGCATTTGAAGGCATAGACGACGTTAGTCTCTTTTAAAGCGTTCTGTTTTGTGTCTGGAGAGTTTCTCATGAGTAGGCTGGCCGTTTTTCTGGTTTTATAGTAAATCGTCAGTTGTATCCTCTGATTTTTGTCTGTAGGGATAACGTTTCTATTAACAATATCTTTCAGGACCCTTTCCTCCGTTTTATGAGCTAAATTTTATTAAGGCAGGTCCTAGTCAATAACGGCTTCTCCAATGGTTTCATCGAAGACATCATAAGAAGGAAAGTGAAAAGCCATGCAACCTCCGAAGAGACAACTAACACAACACCTATACCCCCTATTAGACTATTTTACAGGAACTTCTTTTCCACAGCTCATAAAACGGAGGAAAGGGTCCTGAAAGATATTGTTAATAGAAACGTTATCCCTACAGACAAAAATCAGAGGATACAACTGACGATTTACTATAAAACCAGAAAAACGGCCAGCCTACTCATGAGAAACTCTCCAGACACAAAACAGAACGCTTTAAAAGAGACTAACGTCGTCTATGCCTTCAAATGCCCACTTGGGGACTGTAAGCTCCAAAAAACCCAGTATATAGGCAAGACAACAACATCTCTTTCTAGGCGTTTAACGATGCATAAGCAACAGGGCTCCATTAAGGAACATATAATCTCTTCCCATAACCAAACCATCGCCAGAGAAATCCTAGTAAACAACACAGAAATCATCGATAGATACAGCGATAGCAGGCGGCTTGACGTTTGCGAGGCACTACACATCAAGAAGTCAACACCAGCAATCAACAGCCAATTATTGCACAACTATATTCTACCCACCTCAAGACTCCGCTCCAATATAGAAGCATCAAGAAATATGGACCAATAGGCTTTCTACAAACACTTCTATTCAATACCCATTGTTTCTGTTCTGTCTTGTGTTGATACTTTTAATACCCTATTAATATCCCCTAGTGTTCTGTCTTGTGTTAATGCCACATCACCCTTCCCACCTCACTCAAATGTAGATATAAAATCAGGGAAACGCAAGTTCTAATCAGTTGTGTATTTGTGAAGTCTTTGAAAATGTAATAAGTTTTACGAAACGCGCCCGTGTCGCGTCAGACTAGAAATAAAAAATGAATTTTGGAGAAGTGATTTTTTATTTACCTCCAACAGTGAAGTGTAATGTACGAAAGATTGAGAAAATTCGTGTTAGAATTATTAATCTTACTTTTTCGGTCATATTTAATAATATATATATATATATATATATATATATATATATATATATATATATATATATATATATATATATATATATATATATATATATTTATATATATATATTTTTTTTAATATGTTATATTTATAAATATATATGTATATTTAAATATTGATATATACCTGTGGGTCCAGGAGGCCATCTGTGTCCCCTCAGTTGGTCTCCCTTATCACAGTTTGTGTCTATGGATGTGTGTCTGTGTGTGAGTGTGTTTATCCCTGTGAGTGTCCGGGTGAGTGTGAGTGCCCCTGTGAGTGTCCGTGTGCGTGTGTGTCCGGTTATACCTGTGGATCCACGAGGCCATCTGTGTCCCCTCAGATGGTCTCCCTTATCACAGTCTATGGGTGTGTGTGTGTGAGTATGAGTGTCCCTGTGAGTGTTCGGGTGAGGGTGTGTGTGTGAGTGTCCGGGTTTGTGTGAGGTTTGGTTCCAGGAAACATCCTCCCCCCCCCCCCCCTCCCCATATCTCCTCCCTATTCCCACCGTGGGTTCGAATCCCAGGTGATTAGACCTGCCCTAGGTCAATGGATCCAAGGTATCCATCCGTGGGCCCAACGTATTTCACCCCTTCCCCACTTTCCAAGGGCCAGGTCAATTCCAGCTATCCAGGGAACCTGTCGAAACAGAGGCAGCTACAGGAGGGAACACACAAATATTTGTGCCCTGCAGTTACACACCCGTTCCGACAGGCTCGATCGCAATCTATGCAGATGAGAACACGTTCTCTTCCGACTAGACTACGCTGGAGTCGCTGTATGTGTCAAATTTGGATCCTTTATTTATAGTTAGTATTTTTGGTGTATTGATTTGTTTTAATTTTTTAATGATTTAGGTAGAGTGATTTAAGGGGTTGGGAGGGGGCGGGTTGCGTGTGTAGTGGATTGTACGAGAACGTGGTTGGTTAGTATTTATCTAGTTGTGTTCACCTAGTTGTGCTTGCGAGGGTTGAGCTCTACTCTTTCGGCCCGCCTCTCAACTGTCAATCAATCAATTATTAATAACTAATAAAAAAAATCCACACACACAGACACACCCAGGAAGCAGCCCGTAACAGCTGACTAACGCCCAGGTACATATTTACTGCTAGGTAATAGAGGGCATCAGAATAATAGAAACTCTGCTGATTTCCGTTTGTGCCATCACCGGGGGATCGAATGAGCTAGGATTACGAGTCGAGAGCGACGTCCACTCAGCTATAAAGCCCCCTAGTTTGTGTATTGGTGCAAAAGATAATTTGGGAGAGGTTAAGGGAAAGGAATGATGTTTGGTGGCCTTGAAAGCTTTGGAAGGGAGGGGGTTGCCAGTTATGAAAAAAATATTGTTATTTTTTTAAGATATGATATATATGCAAAAGACGTTGCGAGATATAGTAAGAAAAGTGTTTCTGACTGAGGTTAGGTACTGTGTGATTGACTTGTATGTGGGGAAAAAGAATACTTATTAGAAAATTAGATAATCTTTAGAAATATTTCTTTGCAAATTAATGTGTAAAAAGCCTATGGTTATCGTACCTTAAACAAATACACGTGAGCACAGTTAGTCCACGGGATTCAGAGTGAGAGTGAACAGCGTAATAGTAACAAAAAATGTGACAATGAGGGGAAACTATGTCATTCAAACGTTAACCATATAAATTACTGTAACACTAACCGAGCGTCCACATACATATTCCAATCAATTTATGATAACCATTTTAGGGTTGGTTAGAATCGGTTATATATCTACGTTAGTTTTTGACTCAAATGAAAAGAACTTAACTCATACATAATGAAATGGATAGTTTTATCATTTCATAAGAAAAATACTCGAAAAACTAATAAATTCAGGAAAACTTTGCTTATTAGGCAAATCGTGCCTTGCATACTAGGCCAGGAAGTACGCTCTGTCTACTAGGTACGATATATATATATATATATATATATATATATATATATATATATATATATATATATGTCGTACCTAGTAGCCAGAATGCACTTCTCAGCCTACTATGCAAGGCCCGATTTGCCTAATAAGCCAAGTTTTCATGAATTAATTGTTTTTCGACAACCTAACCTACCTAACCTAACCTAACCTAACTTTTTCGGCTACCTAACCTAACCTAACCTATAAAGATAGGTTAGGTTAGGTTAGGTAGGGTTGGTTAGGTTCGGTCATATATCTACGTTAATTTTAACTCCAATAAAAAAAATTGACCTCATACATAATGAAATTGGTAGCTTTATCATTTCACGAGAAAAAAATTAGAGAAAATATATTAATTCAGGAAAACTTGGCTTATTAGGCAAATCATGCCTTGCATAGTAGGCCAAAAAGTGCGTTCTGGCTACTAGGTACGACATATATATATATATATGTCGTTCCTAGTAGCCAGAACGCACTTCTCGGCCTACTATTCAAGGCCCGATTTGCCTAATAAGCCAAGTTTTCCTGAATTAATATATTTTTTCTAATTTTTTTCTTATGAAATGATAAAGCTACCCATTTCATTATGTATGAGGTAAATTTTTTTTTATTAGAGTTAAAAATATCGTAGATATATGACCGAACCTAACCAACCCTACCTAACCTAACCTAACCTATCTTTATAGGTTAGGTTAGGATAGGTAGCGGAAAAAGGTAGGTTAGGTTAGGTAGGTTAGGTTGCCGAAAAACAATTAATTCATGAAAACTTGGCTTATTAGGCAAATCAGGCCTTGCATAGTAGGCTGAGAAGTGCGTTCTGGCTACTAGGTACGACATATACATACATATATATATATATATATATATATATATATATATATATATATATATATATATATATATATATATATGTCGTACCTAATAGCCAGAACGCACTTCTCAGCCTACTATTCAAGGCCCGATTTGCCTAATAAGCCAAGTTTTCATGAATTAATGTTTTTTCGTCTACCTAACCTACCTAACCTAACCTAACCTAGCTTTTTTTGGCTACCTAACCTAACCTTACCTATAAATATAGGTTAGGTTAGGTTAGGTAGGGTTGGTTAGGTTCGGTCATATATCTACGTTAATTTTAACTCCAATAAAAAAAAATTGACCTCATACATAGAGAAAAGGGTTGCTTTATCATTTCATAAGAAAAAAATTATAGTAAATATATTAATTCAGGAAAACTTGGCTTATTAGGCAAATCGGGCCTTGAATAGTAGGCTGAGAAGTGAGTTCTGGCTACTAGGTACGACATATATATATATATATATATATATATATATATATATATATATATATATATATATATATATATATATATATATATATATATATATATATATATATATATATGTCGTACCTAATAGCCAGAACGCACTTCTCAGCCTACTATTCAAGGCCCGATTTGCCTAATAAGCCAAGTTTTCATGAATTAATGTTTTTTCGTCTACCTAACCTACCTAACCTAACCTAACCTAGCTTTTTTGGCTACCTAACCTAACCTTACCTATAAATATAGGTTAGGTTAGGTTAGGAAGGGTTGGTTAGGTTCGGTCATATATCTACGTTAATTTTTACTCCAATAAAAGAAAATTGACCTCATACATAGAGAAAAGGGTTGCTTTATCAATTCATAAGAAAAAAATTATAGTAAATATATTAATTCATGAAAACTTGGCTTATTAGGCAAATCGGGCCTTGAATAGTAGGCTGAGAAGTGAGTTCTGGCTATTAGGTACGACATATATATATATATATATATATATATATATATATATATATATATATGTCGTACCTAGTAGCCAGAACGCACTTCTCAGCCTACTATGCAAGGCCCAATTTGCATAATAAGCCAAGTTTTCCTGAATTAATATATTTTCTCTAATTGTTTTCTTATGAAATGATAAAGCTACCTATTTCATTATGTATGAGGTCAATTTTGTTTTATTGGAGTTAAAATTAACGTAGATATATGACGGAACCTAACCAACCCTACCTAACCTAACCTAACCTATCTTTATAGGTTAGGTTACGTTAGGTAGCCGAAAAAGTTAGGTTAGGTTAGGTTAGGTAGGTTAGGTAGTCGAAAAACAATTAATTCATGAAAACTTGGCTTATTAGGCAAATCGGGCCTTGCATAGTAGGCTGAGAAGTGAGTTCTGGCTACTAGGTACGACATATATATATATATATATATATATATATATATATATATATATATATATATATATATATATATATATATATATATATATTTATATATATATATATATATATATATATATATATATATATATATATATATATATATATATATATATATATATGTCGTACCTAATAGCCAGAACGCACTTCTCAGCCTACTATTCAAGGCCCGATTTGCCTAATAAGCCAAGTTTTCATGAATTAATGTTTTTTCGTCAACCTAACCTACCTAACCTAACCTAACCTAGCTTTTTTTGGCTACCTAACCTAACCTTACCTATAAATATAGGTTAGGTTAGGTTAGGTAGGGTTGGTTAGGTTCGGTCATATATCTACGTTAATTTTACCTCCAATAAAAAGAAATTGACCTCATACATAGAGAAAAGGGTTGCTTTATCATTTCATAAGAAAAAAAATTATAGTAAATATATTAATTCAGGAAAACTTGGCTTATTAGGCAAATCGGGCCTTGAATAGTAGGCTGAGAAGTGAGTTCTGGCTACTAGGTACGACATATATATATATATTTATATATATATATTTTTTTTAATATGTTATATTTATAAATATATATGTATATTTAAATATTGATATATACCTGTGGGTCCAGGAGGCCATCTGTGTCCCCTCAGTTGGTCTCCCTTATCACAGTTTGTGTCTATGGATGTGTGTCTGTGTGTGAGTGTGTTTATCCCTGTGAGTGTCCGGGTGAGTGTGAGTGCCCCTGTGAGTGTCCGTGTGCGTGTGTGTCCGGTTATACCTGTGGATCCACGAGGCCATCTGTGTCCCCTCAGATGGTCTCCCTTATCACAGTCTATGGGTGTGTGTGTGTGAGTATGAGTGTCCCTGTGAGTGTTCGGGTGAGGGTGTGTGTGTGAGTGTCCGGGTTTATGTGAGGTTTGGTTCCAGGAAACATCCTCCCCCCCCCCTCCCCATATCTCCTCCCTATTCCCACCGTGGGTTCGAATCCCAGGTGATTAGACCTGCCCTAGGTCAATGGATCCAAGGTATCCATCCGTGGGCCCAACGTATTTCACCCCTTCCCCACTTTCCAAGGGCCAGGTCAATTCCAGCTATCCAGGGAACCTGTCGAAACAGAGGCAGCTACAGGAGGGGACACACAAATATTTGTGCCCTGCAGTTACACACCCGTTCCGACAGGCTCGATCGCAATCTATGCAGATGAGAACACGTTCTCTTCCGACTAGACTACGCTGGAGTCGCTGTATGTGTCAAATTTGGATCCTTTATTTATAGTTAGTATTTTTGGTGTATTAATTGATTTGTTTTAATTTTTTAATGATTTAGGTAGAGTGATTTAAGGGGTTGGGAGGGGGCGGGTTGCGTGTGTAGTGGATTGTACGAGAACATGGTTGGTTAGTATTTATCTAGTTGTGTTCACCTAGTTGTGCTTGCGAGGGTTGAGCTCTACTCTTTCGGCCCGCCTCTCAACTGTCAATCAATCAATTATTAATAACTAATAAAAAAAATCCACACACACAGACACACACACCCAGGAAGCAGCCCGTAACAGCTGACTAACGCCCAGGTACATATTTACTGCTAGGTAATAGAGGGCATCAGAATAATAGAAACTCTGCTGATTTCCGTTTGTGCCATCACCGGGGGATCGAATGAGCTAGGATTACGAGTCGAGAGCGACGTCCACTCAGCTATAAAGCCCCCTAGTTTGTGTATTGGTGCAAAAGATAATTTGGGAGAGGTTAAGGGAAAGGAATGATGTTTGGTGGCCTTGAAAGCTTTGGAAGGGAGGGGGTTGCCAGTTATGAAATAAAATTGTTATTTTTTTAAGATATGATATATATGCAAAAGACGTTGCGAGATATAGTAAGAAAAGTGTTTCTGACTGAGGTTAGGTACTGTGTGATTGACTTGTATGTGGGGAAAAAGAATACTTATTAGAAAATTAGATAATCTTTAGAAATATTTCTTTGCAAATTAATGTGTAAAAAGCCTATGGTTATCGTACCTTAAACAAACACACGTGAGCACAGTTAGTCCACGGGATTCAGAGTGAGAGTGAACAGCGTAATAGTAACAAAAAATGTGACAATGAGGGGAAACTATGTCATTCAAACGTTAACCATATAAATTACTGTAACACTAACCGAGCGTCCACATACATATTCCAATCAATTTATGATAACCATTTTAGGGTTGGTTAGAATCGGTTATATATCTACGTTAGTTTTTGACTCAAATGAAAAGAACTTAACTCATACATAATGAAATGGATAGTTTTATCATTTCATAAGAAAAATACTCGAAAAACTAATAAATTCAGGAAAACTTTGCTTATTAGGCAAATCGTGCCTTGCATACTAGGCCAGGAAGTACGCTCTGTCTACTAGGTACGATATATATATATATATATATATATATATATATATATATATATATATATATATATATATATATATATATATATATATATATATGTCGTTCCTAGTAGCCAGAACGCACTTCTCGGCCTACTATTCAAGGCCCGATTTGCCTAATAAGCCAAGTTTTCCTGAATGAATATATTTTTTCTAATTTTTTTCTTATGAAATGATAAAGCTACCCATTTCATTATGTATGAGGTCAATTTTTTTTTATTAGAGTTAAAAATATCGTAGATATATGACCGAACCTAACCAACCCTACCTAACCTAACCTAACCTAACCTATCTTTATAGGTTAGGTTAGGATAGGTAGCGGAAAAAAGTAGGTTAGGTTAGGTAGGTTAGGTTGCCGAAAAACAATTAATTCATGAAAACTTGGCTTATTAGGCAAATCAGGCCCTGCATAGTAGGCTGAGAAGTGCGTTCTGGCAACTAGGTACGACATATACATATATATATATATATATATATATATATATATATATATATATATATATATATATATATATATATATATAGGGGGGGTACCACCACTGGTGTAATTATAGGGACCCACAGCCTCAGAGAAGGGAACACAGAGCACTCAGGGAAAAACTTGACATTTAACTCTGAATACGAAAGAGTGTTCACTTCTCCTACCACCCCCTTTTTTTTTTATTATGATGTACACTTTATTATGCAAGGTTATACAGTTACATATCTGATTTTATACAAAAAATGAACATTAAGAGGACACAAGAAAAAGTTCGCTTCCTAGAGGCTGTAGATTTCCTCGAACTCCTCCGACGCCGGGCAGGAACCGAGGATGCAGCGGGCATTTCCCCTCTGGATCGCGACACTGAGGCGCTGAAAGAGAAAACTTGCTGCTCTAGGGTCTCTTGTGGTGTCAATGAGCTTGAAACCAAGATCCTTAAGAAACCTTCTTGCACTCTCACCCCATGGGCCTAGGGTCTCAGACCCTATTGGAACGAAATTGTACCTTTGATCTAATTGCCTGTACTTGACTGACTTTTGTTTTTCTCTGTGTGTCGCTGCGGCTCCTGCCGTGCCGGCAGAGAGGGTGATGTATGTCGTTGCCAGGGTGGATACGCAAGTATAGTCCCATGCTAACTGCCTGCCACCCTTCCACGGACGCAGTGTGATTCCGTCTGGTCGGCCGGCAAAGCTAACAGAGTCACGGTTCAGTAGGTTGCGGGGCTCTCTCTCCGCTGGACACTGAGCAGAGGCAAGGCTTCTTTTAATGATGTCGTTGACTTCGTCGTGTCTAGTGTGCCAACCACCCGATTTTCCACAGTGCAGGCCATGCAATCCATATTCGTCAGCATCTGCCTCGCCGCAAATACACCTGTGAACAGTGTGGATAGGGGCAGCAAGGCGGAGAGCGACTGCAATACGGAGCTCCTGCGGATCAAGACGTGTGCCTGTCGCAGACATAGGGACTGCCAGAAGGAAGTCCCCTGCATGGGGAGCCTGCACAGCTGTGAGGCGTGCACGATCACTGGGGGTTGTTGCTGCCTCCAGCAAAGCTGTGGCTTCTTTGTCTGCAATGGGGCTGTCCCAACTGGATTGTTTCTTGGCTTTCGGCATGGCTGGTCTGAGTGCTGGGTCTGTCATGGCACCCCATTTCGTGTCACATTCCGTTTAGTGGGGGTCCTGTATCCCCGCTACATCACTCAGGGTGTCAGGTAGAATTTCCTTAACCAGGTCATCTGATGCTGAGGAGGAAGACAGGAAGGCTGGGACTGCAATTTGGGTGGCGGTGCGGACACCCAAGCCACCGAGCCTGACAGGAAGAGTGGCTTGTTTCCACTGGCATTCGTTGAGAGAGAGGTTAACAACTTTTTCCAGCATGGTCTTCAGTAGGAGGTCATACTCGTCAAGCTTTGGGTTGTTGTAAGATGGGGCGCACCTCAGAAAGTAGGTTAGCCTCGGAAGGGATAGGCATTTGGTGAGGAGATAAAAAGCATCGTGGGCATCGATGTCACCTATTCTGTCTTCCATCCTCCTAAGGTCTGCGATTTTCTTGTCGAGGATCTCCTCAATGGCGTTAGACCCGAGGCGAGCTCCAAGGAGGGTGCTGTTCTCGGCCCTAATGACATGGGCTCCAGGCAAGGCAGACCTTATTCTAGCTACGATGTCTGAGTTGGAGGAGACTACTTCACACTTGGAAGGGTTCAGGACGAGACCCAGGCTTACTTCTTGCTCCCTTATTTTCCTGATATCTGACAAGAGGTGGTCTACGGTGCCAGCTATAGTGCCATCATCCAAAAACCAGATGTTGAACTCGCTGGACAAGCTTTCGGTGATTTCTTTTAAGACTAAGCAGAAAAGAAGGGGAGCAAGAGGATCACCTTGCTGAACACCTTCACATGATCTGATTTCATGTTCACCAAAGAGCAGTTTTGACTCGCCACTGTAGCACGATAGTATGAACGGGTAGAGGGGCCGGAAATGGCGATGTACGGCACAAAGTACTGCATCTCTTCTTACCATGTTGAAGGCATTCTTAAAGTCCAGTTTGAGCAGGGCCTTTTCATCAGAAATGTTTGTGATGTATGCTCGTGCTGCATGGGCAGCCGCTTCACAGCCTTGGGGGATTCCAAATCCTAGCTGGATTGGTTTCAGCAATTCAGCCGCTTGCTGGCTGACAACCCTCGTAGCAGCCTTGGCAATCAGGCGTCGGAGAGTGTTGCCAACAGCGATTGGCCTGATTCCTTCGTCCTTCTTTTTGAGAGCACAGAGGGAGGCACCAAAAAAGAGAGGCCTGATGACCTCAGGTATCTCACCAGCCAGGCACATGTTGACGAACCTTGTGAGTTCCATAAGAAGATCTTGTGCAGCATCACCAACCGCAGGATTTAACATTTGCTTGATATGTTGAGGTTTTAACCCTGTAAAGCCGCCTGCTGACCCAGGTGGAAAAGAAAGGGCTGCTTTGTAGACCTCAGATTCACCAACTGTTAATGGGTCTGAAATGGTGTCGGCTGATGGCGGAACGATGTTGTCGCCTTGAGGGCTCTGGGTGGGTGCTTGCTTTGCAGGGCCCGTGCTGTGGCTGAGTTTCGAGGAGCAATTTTCTCGTCACTGGTGAGGACTCTAATAGCACTTGCGGTATTTCCCTCTTCAATTTTCTTGGTGATTTGTGCTCTGATTTTGTACGTTTCCGGTATGTTGTTGTTACCATTTCTGCGGTGGGTGTGTTTTGCTCGGAGAGGCAGGCGAACTAGGTTGTCCCCCCTTGGGTATTCATTTATCGCCCTCAGGACCGAGGAAGCAAGTGATTTGTCCCTCCTTGGAGGGACGGTGAGGCATACATTGCCAAACAGAAGGACATTATGCCACGCTTGAATGTTTTCCGGTGCATCATTGACCCTTTTCAGAAGATTACAAAGTTTGGCTGCTGCATTTGGGCGGGCTGCTTTTGGGATGTGTGGTAATGTTCTAGCAGACGTCGCTATGATCGCTTGGGTGAGGTTCTCAGATGAGATTAGGTTAATGGGAGTCTCTTCCCTAACTGTTAATGGCAGCTGGCCATTGCTTCCCTTCGGAAGCTGGTGGGAACCACTGCATCTTTCCTCGTTGAAGGTGTGAAAGCGGATAACACCACCGATGGAGTTTATGGCGGTGTTTTTGTTGCAAACTCGGCAAAAACCTCTTTTAGGAGCAGTTGTTGGCACCTCAAGGCTTGTGGAGTCCTGCCCGACCGCCGGGACCCCTTCCATTTCAACTCGGTTGGCCGAGTTAAACTGTGCATTATTCTATAGAGGGGGGCAAACACACTGGGTCATGGCCAAGCAACTGGGTGTGGAGCCAACAACTGGGTGTGGAGCCAGCAACTGGGTGTGGAGGCATCAACTGGGTGTGGAGCCAGCAACTGGGTGTGGAGGCATCAACTGGGTGTGGAGCCAGCAACTGGGTGTGGAGCCAGCAACTGGGTGTGGAGGCCGCGGCTGGGTGTGGAGGCATCAACTGGGTGTGGAGGCATCAGCTGGGTGTGGCGGCATCAGCTGGGTTTGGAGGCCGCGGCTGGGTGTGGAGGCATCAGCCGGGTGTGGAGGCGAGCGGCTGGGTGTGGAGGCCGCGGCTGGGTGTGGAGGCCGGTGGGGCGAGGGTCAGCTCAGGTAGTGAGGTGCGGGGGGGGGGGATGGGGTCGGTTTGGGGGGGGAGGCGTGGTATCGAGTGGGCTATACACATGACACACAATATACATTCACATATATGTACACCAGGGTATGTATGACACTGAGAATATGGGGTTGGCACTTTGTTATATGTATGACACTATAAACTGGGGTTGACACTTTGTGGTGTGTATGGCACTGAGTATCGGAGTTGGCACTTTGAGATGTATATTTCACTATGGCACTATATATACATGGTATTCACTTTGTATGTCGGGGCTGCAAAGTATACACCAAACAGACAGAAATTGTTCACTATCATTCACTGAGCCCACGAGGGAGGTGGTGGGGTGGTGTGGTGGTGAGGGCAGTTTGAAATGCGGCCACTACCAGCCTCCTCCGCCTGACTGGTGAGCGGGTGTTCCTAGTGACGCCTTACTCTAAGGTTCACTTTCCCTCACGCGCCTCCCTCCGCCCCCGCCCTTCCCCATCCCGCCCCGGCCGTTAAAGTGGTAGGCCTCCCTCACTGGCACTGTTGCTGGTGAGTTCAAGCTTGACAAACAGGAGAAAATTGTAAAATACCGTTGACTGGGACGATGGAGGGACTTCAAACGCTGAAGATGTCTTGTAATGATGTTCACATATGTCCTGACCAACGCCCCACCTGCTTGACCTCACTGTTTTGTGATAAAGTATGAAGGTAGCCCGGAGCTCCACGGTGCGTCCGGTCTCCACGATACCCGGTCTCCATATATATATATATATATATATATATATATATATATATATATATATATATATATATATATATATATATATATATATATATATATATATATATATATATATATATATATATATATATATATATATATATATATATATATATATATATATATATATATATATATATATATATATATATTTAAATATATATATATATATATATATATATATATATATATATATATATATATATATATATATATATATATATATATATATTTTAATATGTTATATTTATAAATATATATGTATATTTAAATATTGATATATACCTGTGGGTCCAGGAGGCCATCTGTGTCCCCTCAGTTGGTCTCCCTTATCACAGTTTGTGTCTATGGATGTGTGTCTGTGTGTGAGTGTGTTTATCCCTGTGAGTGTCCGGGTGAGTGTGAGTGCCCCTGTGAGTGTCCGTGTGCGTGTGTGTCCGGTTATACCTGTGGATCCACGAGGCCATCTGTGTCCTCTCAGATGGTCTCCCTTATCACAGTCTATGGGTGTGTGTGTGTGAGTATGAGTGTCCCTGTGAGTGTTCGGGTGAGGGTGTGTGTGTGAGTGTCCGGGTTTATGTGAGGTTTGGTTCCAGGAAACATCCTCCCCCCCCCCTCCCCATATCTCCTCCCTATTCCCACCGTGGGTTTGAATCCCAGGTGATTAGACCTGCCCTAGGTCAATGGATCCAAGGTATCCATCCGTGGGCCCAACGTATTTCACCCCTTCCCCACTTTCCAAGGGCCAGGTCAATTCCAGCTATCCAGGGAACCTGTCGAAACAGAGGCAGCTACAGGAGGGGACACACAAATATTTGTGCCCTGCAGTTACACACCCGTTCCGACAGGCTCGATCGCAATCTATGCAGATGAGAACACGTTCTCTTCCGACTAGACTACGCTGGAGGCGCTGTATGTGTCAAATTTGGATCCTTTATTTATAGTTAGTATTTTTGGTGTATTAATTGATTTGTTTTAATTTTTTAATGATTTAGGTAGAGTGATTTAAGGGGTTGGGAGGGGGCGGGTTGCGTGTGTAGTGGATTGTACGAGAACGTGGTTGGTTAGTATTTATCTAGTTGTGTTCACCTAGTTGTGCTTGCGAGGGTTGAGCTCTACTCTTTCGGCCCGCCTCTCAACTGTCAATCAATCAATTATTAATAACTAATAAAAAAATCCACACACACAGACACACACACCCAGGAAGCAGCCCGTAACAGCTGACTAACGCCCAGGTACATATTTACTGCTAGGTAATAGAGGGCATCAGAATAATAGAAACTCTGCTGATTTCCGTTTGTGCCATCACCGGGGGATCGAATGAGCTAGGATTACGAGTCGAGAGCGACGTCCACTCAGCTATAAAGCCCCCTAGTTTGTGTATTGGTGCAAAAGATAATTTGGGAGAGGTTAAGGGAAAGGAATGATGTTTGGTGGCCTTGAAAGCTTTGGAAGGGAGGGGGTTGCCAGTTATGAAATAAAATTGTTATTTTTTTAAGATATGATATATATGCAAAAGACGTTGCGAGATATAGTAAGAAAAGTGTTTCTGACTGAGGTTAGGTACTGTGTGATTGACTTGTATGTGGGGAAAAAGAATACTTATTAGAAAATTAGATAATCTTTAGAAATATTTCTTTGCAAATTAATGTGTAAAAAGCCTATGGTTATCGTACCTTAAACAAACACACGTGAGCACAGTTAGTCCACGGGATTCAGAGTGAGAGTGAACAGCGTAATAGTAACAAAAAATGTGACAATGAGGGGAAACTATGTCATTCAAACATTAACCATATAAATTACTGTAACACTAACCGAGCGTCCACATACATATTCCAATCAATTTATGATAACCATTTTAGGGTTGGTTAGAATCGGTTATATATCTACGTTAGTTTTTGACTCAAATGAAAAGAACTTAACTCATACATAATGAAATGGATAGTTTTATCATTTCATAAGAAAAATACTCGAAAAACTAATAAATTCAGGAAAACTTTGCTTATTAGGCAAATCGTGCCTTGCATACTAGGCCAGGAAGTACGCTCTGTCTACTAGGTACGATATATATATATATATATATATATATATATATATATATATATATATATATATATATATATATATATATATATATATATATATATGTCGTTCCTAGTAGACAGAACGCACTTCTCGGCCTACTATTCAAGGCCCGATTTGCCTAATAAGCCAAGTTTTCCTGAATTAATATATTTTTTCTAATTTTTTTCTTATGAAATGATAAAGCTACCCATTTCATTATGTATGAGGTCAATTTTTTTTTATTAGAGTTAAAAATATCGTAGATATATGACCGAACCTAACCAACCCTACCTAACCTAACCTAACCTAACCTATCTTTATAGGTTAGGTTAGGATAGGTAGCGGAAAAAAGTAGGTTAGATTAGGTAGGTTAGGTTGCCGAAAAACAATTAATTCATGAAAACTTGGCTTATTAGGCAAATCAGGCCTTGCATAGTAGGCTGAGAAGTGCGTTCTGGCTACTAGGTACGACATATACATATATATATATATATATATATATATATATATATATATATATATATATATATATATATATATATATATATATATATATATATATATATATATATATTTTTTTTTTAATATGTTATATTTATAAATATATATGTATATTTAAATATTGATATATACCTGTGGGTCCAGGAGGCCATCTGTGTCCCCTCAGTTGGTCTCCCTTATCACAGTTTGTGTCTATGGATGTGTGTCTGTGTGTGAGTGTGTTTATCCCTGTGAGTGTCCGGGTGAGTGTGAGTGCCCCTGTGAGTGTCCGTGTGCGTGTGTGTCCGGTTATACCTGTGGATCCACGAGGCCATCTGTGTCCCCTCAGATGGTCTCCCTTATCACAGTCTATGGGTGTGTGTGTGTGTGAGTATGAGTGTCCCTGTGAGTGTTCGGGTGAGGGTGTGTGTGTGAGTGTCCGGGTTTATGTGAGGTTTGGTTCCAGGAAACATCCTCCCCCCCCCCTCCCCATATCTCCTCCCTATTCCCACCGTGGGTTCGAATCCCAGGTGATTAGACCTGCCCTAGGTCAATGGATCCAAGGTATCCATCCGTGGGCCCAACGTATTTCACCCCTTCCCCACTTTCCAAGGGCCAGGTCAATTCCAGCTATCCAGGGAACCTGTCGAAACAGAGGCAGCTACAGGAGGGGACACACAAATATTTGTGCCCTGCAGTTACACACCCGTTCCGACAGGCTCGATCGCAATCTATGCAGATGAGAACACGTTCTCTTCCGACTAGACTACGCTGGAGGCACTGTATGTGTCAAATTTGGATCCTTTATTTATAGTTAGTATTTTTGGTGTATTAATTGATTTGTTTTAATTTTTTAATGATTTAGGTAGAGTGATTTAAGGGGTTGGGAGGGGGCGGGTTGCGTGTGTAGTGGATTGTACGAGAACGTGGTTGGTTAGTATTTATCTAGTTGTGTTCACCTAGTTGTGCTTGCGAGGGTTGAGCTCTACTCTTTCGGCCCGCCTCTCAACTGTCAATCAATCAATTATTAATAACTAATAAAAAAAATCCACACACACAGACACACACACCCAGGAAGCAGCCCGTAACAGCTGACTAACGCCCAGGTACATATTTACTGCTAGGTAATAGAGGGCATCAGAATAATAGAAACTCTGCTGATTTCCGTTTGTGCCATCACCGGGGGATCGAATGAGCTAGGATTACGAGTCGAGAGCGACGTCCACTCAGCTATAAAGCCCCCTAGTTTGTGTATTGGTGCAAAAGATAATTTGGGAGAGGTTAAGGGAAAGGAATGATGTTTGGTGGCCTTGAAAGCTTTGGAAGGGAGGGGGTTGCTAGTTATGAAATAAAATTGTTATTTTTTTAAGATATGATATATATGCAAAAGACGTTGCGAGATATAGTAAGAAAAGTGTTTCTGACTGAGGTTAGGTACTGTGTGATTGACTTGTATGTGGGGAAAAAGAATACTTATTAGAAAATTAGATAATCTTTAGAAATATTTCTTTGCAAATTAATGTGTAAAAAGCCTATGGTTATCGTACCTTAAACAAACACACGTGAGCACAGTTAGTCCACGGGATTCAGAGTGAGAGTGAACAGCGTAATAGTAACAAAAAATGTGACAATGAGGGGAAACTATGTCATTCAAACGTTAACCATATAAATTACTGTAACACTAACCGAGCGTCCACATACATATTCCAATCAATTTATGATAACCATTTTAGGGTTGGTTAGAATCGGTTATATATCTACGTTAGTTTTTGACTCAAATGAAAAGAACTTAACTCATACATAATGAAATGGATAGTTTTATCATTTCATAAGAAAAATACTCGAAAAACTAATAAATTCAGGAAAACTTTGCTTATTAGGCAAATCGTGCCTTGCATACTAGGCCAGGAAGTACGCTCTGTCTACTAGGTACGATATATATATATATATATATATATATATATATATATATATATATATATATATATATATATATATATATATATATATATATATATATATATATATATATGTCGTTCCTAGTAGACAGAACGCACTTCTCGGCCTACTATTCAAGGCCCGATTTGCCTAATAAGCCAAGTTTTCCTGAATTAATATATTTTTTCTAATTTTTTTCTTATGAAATGATAAAGCTACCCATTTCATTATGTATGAGGTCAATTTTTTTTTATTAGAGTTAAAAATATCGTAGATATATGACCGAACCTAACCAACCCTACCTAACCTAACCTAACCTAACCTATCTTTATAGGTTAGGTTAGGATAGGTAGCGGAAAAAAAGTAGGTTAGATTAGGTAGGTTAGGTTGCCGAAAAACAATTAATTCATGAAAACTTGGCTTATTAGGCAAATCAGGCCTTGCATAGTAGGCTGAGAAGTGCGTTCTGGCTACTAGGTACGACATATACATATATATATATATATATATATATATATATATATATATATATATATATATATATATATTTTTTAATATGTTATATTTATAAATATATATGTATATTTAAATATTGATATATACCTGTGGGTCCAGGAGGCCATCTGTGTCCCCTCAGTTGGTCTCCCTTATCACAGTTTGTGTCTATGGATGTGTGTCTGTGTGTGAGTGTGTTTATCCCTGTGAGTGTCCGGGTGAGTGTGAGTGCCCCTGTGAGTGTCCGTGTGCGTGTGTGTCCGGTTATACCTGTGGATCCACGAGGCCATCTGTGTCCCCTCAGATGGTCTCCCTTATCACAGTCTATGGGTGTGTGTGTGTGTGTGAGTATGAGTGTCCCTGTGAGTGTTCGGGTGAGGGTGTGTGTGTGAGTGTCCGGGTTTATGTGAGGTTTGGTTCCAGGAAACATCCTCCCCCCCCCCTCCCCATATCTCCTCCCTATTCCCACCGTGGGTTCGAATCCCAGGTGATTAGACCTGCCCTAGGTCAATGGATCCAAGGTATCCATCCGTGGGCCCAACGTATTTCACCCCTTCCCCACTTTCCAAGGGCCAGGTCAATTCCAGCTATCCAGGGAACCTGTCGAAACAGAGGCAGCTACAGGAGGGGACACACAAATATTTGTGCCCTGCAGTTACACACCCGTTCCGACAGGCTCGATCGCAATCTATGCAGATGAGAACACGTTCTCTTCCGACTAGACTACGCTGGAGGCACTGTATGTGTCAAATTTGGATCCTTTATTTATAGTTAGTATTTTTGGTGTATTAATTGATTTGTTTTAATTTTTTAATGATTTAGGTAGAGTGATTTAAGGGGTTGGGAGGGGGCGGGTTGCGTGTGTAGTGGATTGTACGAGAACGTGGTTGGTTAGTATTTATCTAGTTGTGTTCACCTAGTTGTGCTTGCGAGGGTTGAGCTCTACTCTTTCGGCCCGCCTCTCAACTGTCAATCAATCAATTATTAATAACTAATAAAAAAAATCCACACACACAGACACACACACCCAGGAAGCAGCCCGTAACAGCTGACTAACGCCCAGGTACATATTTACTGCTAGGTAATAGAGGGCATCAGAATAATAGAAACTCTGCTGATTTCCGTTTGTGCCATCACCGGGGGATCGAATGAGCTAGGATTACGAGTCGAGAGCGACGTCCACTCAGCTATAAAGCCCCCTAGTTTGTGTATTGGTGCAAAAGATAATTTGGGAGAGGTTAAGGGAAAGGAATGATGTTTGGTGGCCTTGAAAGCTTTGGAAGGGAGGGGGTTGCTAGTTATGAAATAAAATTGTTATTTTTTTAAGATATGATATATATGCAAAAGACGTTGCGAGATATAGTAAGAAAAGTGTTTCTGACTGAGGTTAGGTACTGTGTGATTGACTTGTATGTGGGGAAAAAGAATACTTATTAGAAAATTAGATAATCTTTAGAAATATTTCTTTGCAAATTAATGTGTAAAAAGCCTATGGTTATCGTACCTTAAACAAACACACGTGAGCACAGTTAGTCCACGGGATTCAGAGTGAGAGTGAACAGCGTAATAGTAACAAAAAATGTGACAATGAGGGGAAACTATGTCATTCAAACGTTAACCATATAAATTACTGTAACACTAACCGAGCGTCCACATACATATTCCAATCAATTTATGATAACCATTTTAGGGTTGGTTAGAATCGGTTATATATCTACGTTAGTTTTTGACTCAAATGAAAAGAACTTAACTCATACATAATGAAATGGATAGTTTTATCATTTCATAAGAAAAATACTCGAAAAACTAATAAATTCAGGAAAACTTTGCTTATTAGGCAAATCGTGCCTTGCATACTAGGCCAGGAAGTACGCTCTGTCTACTAGGTACGATATATATATATATATATATATATATATATATATATATATATATATATATATATATATATATATATATATATATATATATATATATATATATGTCGTACCTAATAGCCAGAACGCACTTCTCAGCCTACTATGCAAGGCCCGATTTGCCTAATAAGCCAAGTTTTCATGAATTAATTGTTTTTCGACTACCTAACCTACCTAACCTAACCTAACCTAACTTTTTCGGCTACCTAACCAAACCTAACCTATAAAGATAGGTTAGGTTAGGTTAGGTAGGGTTGGTTAGGTTCGGTCATATATCTACGTTAATTTTAACTCCAATAAAAAAAAATTGACCTCATACATAATGAAATGGGTAGCTTTATCATTTCATAAGAAAAAAATTAGAAAAAATATATTAATTCAGGAAAACTTGGCTTATTAGGCAAATCGGGCCTTGCATAGTAGGCCAAAAAGTGAGTTCTGACTACTAGGTACGACATATATATATATATATATATGTCGTACCTAGTAGCCAGAACGCACTTCTCAGCCTACTATACATGGCCCGATTTGCCTAATAAGCCAAGTTTTCATGAATTAATGTTTTTTCGTCTACCTAACCTACCTAACCTAACCTAACCTAGCTTTTTTTGGCTACCTAACCTAACCTTACCTATAAAGATAGGTTAGGTTAGGTTAGGTAGGGTTGGTTAGGTTCGGTCATATATCTACGTTAATTTTAACTCCAATAAAAAAAAATTGACCTCATACATAGTGAAAAGGGCAGCTTTATCATTTCATAAGAAAAAAATTATAGAAAATATATTAATTCAGGAAAACTTGGCTTATTAGGCAAATCGGGCCTTGCATAGTAGGCTGAGAAGTGAGTTCTGGCTACTAGGTACGACATATATATATATATATATATATATATATATATATATATATATATATATATATGTCGTTCCTAGTAGCCAGAACGCACTTCTCGGCCTACTATTCAAGGCCCAATTTGCCTAATAAGCCAAGTTTTCCTGAATTAATATATTTTTTCTAATTTTTTTCTTATGAAATGATAAAGCTACCCATTTCATTATGTATGAGGTCAATTTTTTTTTATTAGAGTTAAAAATATCGTAGATATATGACCGAACCTAACCAACCCTACCTAACCTAACCTAACCTAACCTAACCTATCTTTATAGGTTAGGTTAGGATAGGTAGCGGAAAAAAGTAGGTTAGATTAGGTAGGTTAGGTTGCCGAAAAACAATTAATTCATGAAAACTTGGCTTATTAGGCAAATCAGGCCTTGCATAGTAGGCTGAGAAGTGCGTTCTGGCTACTAGGTACGACATATACATATATATATATATATATATATATATATATATATATATATATATATATATATATATATATATATATATTTTTTTTAATATGTTATATTTATAAATATATATGTATATTTAAATATTGATATATACCTGTGGGTCCAGGAGGCCATCTGTGTCCCCTCAGTTGGTCTCCCTTATCACAGTTTGTGTCTATGGATGTGTGTCTGTGTGTGAGTGTGTTTATCCCTGTGAGTGTCCGGGTGAGTGTGAGTGCCCCTGTGAGTGTCCGTGTGCGTGTGTGTCCGGTTATACCTGTGGATCCACGAGGCCATCTGTGTCCCCTCAGATGGTCTCCCTTATCACAGTCTATGGGTGTGTGTGTGTGTGAGTATGAGTGTCCCTGTGAGTGTTCGGGTGAGGGTGTGTGTGTGAGTGTCCGGGTTTATGTGAGGTTTGGTTCCAGGAAACATCCTCCCCCCCCCCTCCCCATATCTCCTCCCTATTCCCACCGTGGGTTCGAATCCCAGGTGATTAGACCTGCCCTAGGTCAATGGATCCAAGGTATCCATCCGTGGGCCCAACGTATTTCACCCCTTCCCCACTTTCCAAGGGCCAGGTCAATTCCAGCTATCCAGGGAACCTGTCGAAACAGAGGCAGCTACAGGAGGGGACACACAAATATTTGTGCCCTGCAGTTACACACCCGTTCCGACAGGCTCGATCGCAATCTATGCAGATGAGAACACGTTCTCTTCCGACTAGACTACGCTGGAGGCACTGTATGTGTCAAATTTGGATCCTTTATTTATAGTTAGTATTTTTGGTGTATTAATTGATTTGTTTTAATTTTTTAATGATTTAGGTAGAGTGATTTAAGGGGTTGGGAGGGGGCGGGTTGCGTGTGTAGTGGATTGTACGAGAACGTGGTTGGTTAGTATTTATCTAGTTGTGTTCACCTAGTTGTGCTTGCGAGGGTTGAGCTCTACTCTTTCGGCCCGCCTCTCAACTGTCAATCAATCAATTATTAATAACTAATAAAAAAAATCCACACACACAGACACACACACCCAGGAAGCAGCCCGTAACAGCTGACTAACGCCCAGGTACATATTTACTGCTAGGTAATAGAGGGCATCAGAATAATAGAAACTCTGCTGATTTCCGTTTGTGCCATCACCGGGGGATCGAATGAGCTAGGATTACGAGTCGAGAGCGACGTCCACTCAGCTATAAAGCCCCCTAGTTTGTGTATTGGTGCAAAAGATAATTTGGGAGAGGTTAAGGGAAAGGAATGATGTTTGGTGGCCTTGAAAGCTTTGGAAGGGAGGGGGTTGCTAGTTATGAAATAAAATTGTTATTTTTTTAAGATATGATATATATGCAAAAGACGTTGCGAGATATAGTAAGAAAAGTGTTTCTGACTGAGGTTAGGTACTGTGTGATTGACTTGTATGTGGGGAAAAAGAATACTTATTAGAAAATTAGATAATCTTTAGAAATATTTCTTTGCAAATTAATGTGTAAAAAGCCTATGGTTATCGTACCTTAAACAAACACACGTGAGCACAGTTAGTCCACGGGATTCAGAGTGAGAGTGAACAGCGTAATAGTAACAAAAAATGTGACAATGAGGGGAAACTATGTCATTCAAACGTTAACCATATAAATTACTGTAACACTAACCGAGCGTCCACATACATATTCCAATCAATTTATGATAACCATTTTAGGGTTGGTTAGAATCGGTTATATATCTACGTTAGTTTTTGACTCAAATGAAAAGAACTTAACTCATACATAATGAAATGGATAGTTTTATCATTTCATAAGAAAAATACTCGAAAAACTAATAAATTCAGGAAAACTTTGCTTATTAGGCAAATCGTGCCTTGCATACTAGGCCAGGAAGTACGCTCTGTCTACTAGGTACGATATATATATATATATATATATATATATATATATATATATATATATATATATATATATGTCGTTCCTAGTAGCCAGAACGCACTTCTCGGCCTACTATTCAAGGCCCGATTTGCCTAATAAGCCAAGTTTTCCTGAATTAATATATTTTTTCTAATTTTTTTCTTATGAAATGATAAAGCTACCCATTTCATTATGTATGAGGTCAATTTTTTTTTATTAGAGTTAAAAATATCGTAGATATATGCCCGAACCTAACCAACCCTACCTAACCTAACCTAACCTAACCTATCTTTATAGGTTAGGTTAGGATAGGTAGCGGAAAAAAGTAGGTTAGATTAGGTAGGTTAGGTTGCCGAAAAACAATTAATTCATGAAAACTTGGCTTATTAGGCAAATCAGGCCTTGCATAGTAGGCTGAGAAGTGCGTTCTGGCTACTAGGTACGACATATACATATATATATATATATATATATATATATATATATATATATATATATATATATATATATATATGCGAACAAGCCTGAATGGTCCCCAGGACATATGCAACTGAAAACTCACACCCCAGAAGTGACTCGAACCCATACTCCCAGAAGCAACGCATCTGGTATGTACAAGACGCCTTAATCCACTTGACCATCACGACCGGACAAAATGAGGTGATAGCCGAGGCTATATGAACCACCCCACCGCCGGCACTCGGATAGTTATCTTGGGCATAGCATTTTACCAAATCACCTCATTCTTTGGGGCACACGTGAGGAACACAAATGCGAACAAGCCTGAATGGTCCCCAGGACATATGCAACTGAAAACTCACACCCCAGAAGTGACTCGAACCCATACTCCCAGAAGCAACGCATCTGGTATGTACAAGACGCCTTAATCCACTTGACCATCACGACCGGACAAAATGAGGTGATAGCCGAGGCTATATGAACCACCCCACCGCCGGCACTCGGATAGTTATCTTGGGCATAGCATTTTACCAAATCACCTCATTCTTTGGGGCACACGTGAGGAACACAAATGCGAACAAGCCTGAATGGTCCCCAGGACATATGCAACTGAAAACTCACACCCCAGAAGTGACTCGAACCCATACTTCCAGAAGCAACGCATCTGGTATGTACAAGACGCCTTAATCCACTTGACCATCACGACCGGACAAAATGAGGTGATAGCCGAGGCTATATGAACCACCCCACCGCCGGCACTCGGATAGTTATCTTGGGCATAGCATTTTACCAAATCACCTCATTCTTTGGGGCACACGTGAGGAACACAAATGCGAACAAGCCTGAATGGTCCCCAGGACATATGCAACTGAAAACTCACACCCCAGAAGTGACTCGAACCCATACTCCCAGAAGCAACGCATCTGGTATGTACAAGACGCCTTAATCCACTTGACCATCACGACCGGACAAAATGAGGTGATAGCCGAGGCTATATGAACCACCCCACCGCCGGCACTCGGATAGTTATCTTGGGCATAGCATTTTACCAAATCACCTCATTCTTTGGGGCACACGTGAGGAACACAAATGCGAACAAGCCTGAATGGTCCCCAGGACATATGCAACTGAAAACTCACACCCCAGAAGTGACTCGAACCCATACTCCCAGAAGCAACGCATCTGGTATGTACAAGACGCCTTAATCCACTTGACCATCACGACCGGACAAAATGAGGTGATAGCCGAGGCTATATGAACCACCCCACCGCCGGCACTCGGATAGTTATCTTGGGCATAGCATTTTACCAAATCACCTCATTCTTTGGGGCACACGTGAGGAACACAAATGCGAACAAGCCTGAATGGTCCCCAGGACATATGCAACTGAAAACTCAAATTTGTAAAATGCTATGCCCAAAACTCAAATTTGTAAAATGCTATGCCCAAGATAACTATCCGAGTGCCGGCGGTGGGGTGGTTCATATAGCCTCGGCTATCACCTCATTTTGTCCGGTCGTGATGGTCAAGTGGATTAAGGCGTCTTGTACATACCAGATGCGTTGCTTCTGGGAGTATGGGTTCGAGTCACTTCTGGGGTGTGAGTTTTCAGTTGCATATGTCCTGGGGACCATTCAGGCTTGTTCGCATTTGTGTTCCTCACGTGTGCCCCAAAGAATGAGGTGATTTGGTAAAATGCTATGCCCAAGATAACTATCCGAGTGCCGGCGGTGGGGTGGTTCATATAGCCTCGGCTATCACCTCATTTTGTCCGGTCGTGATGGTCAAGTGGATTAAGGCGTCTTGTACATACCAGATGCGTTGCTTCTGGGAGTATGGGTTCGAGTCACTTCTGGGGTGTGAGTTTTCAGTTGCATATGTCCTGGGGACCATTCAGGCTTGTTCGCATTTGTGTTCCTCACGTGTGCCCCAAAGAATGAGGTGATTTGGTAAAATGCTATGCCCAAGATAACTATCCGAGTGCCGGCGGTGGGGTGGTTCATATAGCCTCGGCTATCACCTCATTTTGTCCGGTCGTGATGGTCAAGTGGATTAAGGCGTCTTGTACATACCAGATGCGTTGCTTCTGGGAGTATGGGTTCGAGTCACTTCTGGGGTGTGAGTTTTCAGTTGCATATGTCCTGGGGACCATTCAGGCTTGTTCGCATTTGTGTTCCTCACGTGTGCCCCAAAGAATGAGGTGATTTGGTAAAATGCTATGCCCAAGATAACTATCCGAGTGCCGGCGGTGGGGTGGTTCATATAGCCTCGGCTATCACCTCATTTTGTCCGGTCGTGATGGTCAAGTGGATTAAGGCGTCTTGTACATACCAGATGCGTTGCTTCTGGGAGTATGGGTTCGAGTCACTTCTGGGGTGTGAGTTTTCAGTTGCATATGTCCTGGGGACCATTCAGGCTTGTTCGCATTTGTGTTCCTCACGTGTGCCCCAAAGAATGAGGTGATTTGGTAAAATGCTATGCCCAAGATAACTATCCGAGTGCCGGCGGTGGGGTGGTTCATATAGCCTCGGCTATCACCTCATTTTGTCCGGTCGTGATGGTCAAGTGGATTAAGGCGTCTTGTACATACCAGATGCGTTGCTTCTGGGAGTATGGGTTCGAGTCACTTCTGGGGTGTGAGTTTTCAGTTGCATATGTCCTGGGGACCATTCAGGCTTGTTCGCATTTGTGTTCCTCACGTGTGCCCCAAAGAATGAGGTGATTTGGTAAAATGCTATGCCCAAGATAACTATCCGAGTGCCGGCGGTGGGGTGGTTCATATAGCCTCGGCTATCACCTCATTTTGTCCGGTCGTGATGGTCAAGTGGATTAAGGCGTCTTGTACATACCAGATGCGTTGCTTCTGGGAGTATGGGTTCGAGTCACTTCTGGGGTGTGAGTTTTCAGTTATATATATATATATATATATATATATATATATATATATTTTAATATGTTATATTTATAAATATATATGTATATTTAAATATTGATATATACCTGTGAGTCCAGGAGGCCATCTGTGTCCCCTCAGTTGGTCTCCCTTATCACAGTTTGTGTCTATGGATGTGTGTCTGTGTGTGAGTGTGTTTATCCCTGTGAGTGTCCGGGTGGGTGTGAGTGCCCCTGTGAGTGTCCGTGTGCGTGTGTGTCCGGTTATACCTGTGGATCCACGAGGCCATCTGTGTCCCCTCAGATGGTCTCCCTTATCACAGTCTATGGGTGTGTGTGTGTGTGAATATGAGTGTCCCTGTGAGTGTTCGGGTGAGGGTGTGTGTGTGAGTGTCCGGGTTTATGTGAGGTTTGGTTCCAGGAAACATCCTCCCCCCCCCCTCCCCATATCTCCTCCCTATTCCCACCGTGGGTTCGAATCCCAGGTGATTAGACCTGCCCTAGGTCAATGGATCCAAGGTATCCATCCGTGGGCCCAACGTATTTCACCCCTTCCCCACTTTCCAAGGGCCAGGTCAATTGCAGCTATCCAGGGAACCTGTCGAAACAGAGGCAGCTACAGGAGGGGACACACAAATATTTGTGCCCTGCAGTTACACACCCGTTCCGACAGGCTCGATCGCAATCTATGCAGATGAGAACACGTTCTCTTCCGACTAGACTACGCTGGAGGCGCTGTATGTGTCAAATTTGGATCCTTTATTTATAGTTAGTATTTTTGGTGTATTAATTGATTTGTTTTAATTTTTTAATGATTTAGGTAGAGTGATTTAAGGGGTTGGGAGGGGGCGGGTTGCGTGTGTAGTGGATTGTACGAGAACGTGGTTGGTTAGTATTTATCTAGTTGTGTTCACCTAGTTGTGCTTGCGAGGGTTGAGCTCTACTCTTTCGGCCCGCCTCTCAACTGTCAATCAATCAATTATTAATAACTAATAAAAAAAATCCACACACACAGACACACACACCCAGGAAGCAGCCCGTAACAGCTGACTAACGCCCAGGTACATATTTACTGCTAGGTAATAGAGGGCATCAGAATAATAGAAACTCTGCTGATTTCCGTTTGTGCCATCACCGGGGGATCGAATGAGCTAGGATTACGAGTCGAGAGCGACGTCCACTCAGCTATAAAGCCCCCTAGTTTGTGTATTGGTGCAAAAGATAATTTGGGAGAGGTTAAGGGAAAGGAATGATGTTTGGTGGCCTTGAAAGCTTTGGAAGGGAGGGGGTTGCCAGTTATGAAATAAAATTGTTATTTTTTTAAGATATATATGCAAAAGACGTTGCGAGATATAGTAAGAAAAGTGTTTCTGACTGAGGTTAGGTACTGTGTGATTGACTTGTATGTGGGGAAAAAGAATACTTATTAGAAAATTAGATAATCTTTAGAAATATTTCTTTGCAAATTAATGTGTAAAAAGCCTATGGTTATCGTACCTTAAACAAACACACGTGAGCACAGTTAGTCCACGGGATTCAGAGTGAGAGTGAACAGCGTAATAGTAACAAAAAATGTGACAATGAGGGGAAACTATGTCATTCAAACGTTAACCATATAAATTACTGTAACACTAACCGAGCGTCCACATACATATTCCAATCAATTTATGATAACCATTTTAGGGTTGGTTAGAATCGGTTATATATCTACGTTAGTTTTTGACTCAAATGAAAAGAACTTAACTCATACATAATGAAATGGATAGTTTTATCATTTCATAAGAAAAATACTCGAAAAACTAATAAATTCAGGAAAACTTTGCTTATTAGGCAAATCGTGCCTTGCATACTAGGCCAGGAAGTACGCTCTGTCTACTAGGTACGATATATATATATATATATATATATATATATATATATATATATATATATATATATATATATATATATATATATATATATATATATATATATATATATATATATATATATGTCGTTCCTAGTAGCCAGAACGCACTTCTCGGCCTACTATTCAAGGCCCGATTTGCCTAATAAGCCAAGTTTTCCTGAATTAATATATTTTTTCTAATTTTTTTCTTATGAAATGATAAAGCTACCCATTTCATTATGTATGAGGTCAATTTTTTTTTATTAGAGTTAAAAATATCGTAGATATATGACCGAACCTAACCAACCCTACCTAACCTAACCTAACCTAACCTATCTTTATAGGTTAGGTTAGGATAGGTAGCGGAAAAAAGTAGGTTAGGTTAGGTAGGTTAGGTTGCCGAAAAACAATTAATTCATGAAAACTTGGCTTATTAGGCAAATCAGGCCTTGCATAGTAGGCTGAGAAGTGCGTTCTGGCTACTAGGTACGACATATACATATATATATATATATATATATATATATATATATATATATATATATATATATATATATATATATATATATATATATATATATATATATATTTATATATATATATTTTTTTTAATATGTTATATTTATAAATATATATGTATATTTAAATATTGATATATACCTGTGGGTCCAGGAGGCCATCTGTGTCCCCTCAGTTGGTCTCCCTTATCACAGTTTGTGTCTATGGATGTGTGTCTGTGTGTGAGTGTGTTTATCCCTGTGAGTGTCCGGGTGAGTGTGAGTGCCCCTGTGAGTGTCCGTGTGCGTGTGTGTCCGGTTATACCTGTGGATCAACGAGGCCATCTGTGTCCCCTCAGATGGTCTCCCTTATCACAGTCTATGGGTGTGTGTGTGTGAGTATGAGTGTCCCTGTGAGTGTTCGGGTGAGGGTGTGTGTGTGAGTGTCCGGGTTTATGTGAGGTTTGGTTCCAGGAAACATCCTCCCCCCCCCCCCTCCCCATATCTCCTCCCTATTCCCACCGTGGGTTCGAATCCCAGGTGATTAGACCTGCCCTAGGTCAATGGATCCAAGGTATCCATCCGTGGGCCCAACGTATTTCACCCCTTCCCCACTTTCCAAGGGCCAGGTCAATTCCAGCTATCCAGGGAACCTGTCGAAACAGAGGCAGCTACAGGAGGGGACACACAAATATTTGTGCCCTGCAGTTACACACCCGTTCCGACAGGCTCGATCGCAATCTATGCAGATGAGAACACGTTCTCTTCCGACTAGACTACGCTGGAGTCGCTGTATGTGTCAAATTTGGATCCTTTATTTATAGTTAGTATTTTTGGTGTATTAATTGATTTGTTTTAATTTTTTAATGATTTAGGTAGAGTGATTTAAGGGGTTGGGAGGGGGCGGGTTGCGTGTGTAGTGGATTGTACGAGAACGTGGTTGGTTAGTATTTATCTAGTTGTGTTCACCTAGTTGTGCTTGCGAGGGTTGAGCTCTACTCTTTCGGCCCGCCTCTCAACTGTCAATCAATCAATTATTAATAACTAATAAAAAAAATCCACACACACAGACACACACACCCAGGAAGCAGCCCGTAACAGCTGACTAACGCCCAGGTACATATTTACTGCAAGGTAATAGAGGGCATCAGAATAATAGAAACTCTGCTGATTTCCGTTTGTGCCATCACCGGGGGATCGAATGAGCTAGGATTACGAGTCGAGAGCGACGTCCACTCAGCTATAAAGCCCCCTAGTTTGTGTATTGGTGCAAAAGATAATTTGGGAGAGGTTAAGGGAAAGGAATGATGTTTGGTGGCCTTGAAAGCTTTGGAAGGGAGGGGGTTGCCAGTTATGAAATAAAATTGTTATTTTTTTAAGATATGATATATATGCAAAAGACGTTGCGAGATATAGTAAGAAAAGTGTTTCTGACTGAGGTTAGGTACTGTGTGATTGACTTGTATGTGGGGAAAAAGAATACTTATTAGAAAATTAGATAATCTTTAGAAATATTTCTTTGCAAATTAATGTGTAAAAAGCCTATGGTTATCATACCTTAAACAAACACACGTGAGCACAGTTAGTCCACGGGATTCAGAGTGAGAGTGAACAGCGTAATAGTAACAAAAAATGTGACAATGAGGGGAAACTATGTCATTCAAACGTTAACCATATAAATTACTGTAACACTAACCGAGCGTCCACATACATATTCCAATCAATTTATGATAACCATTTTAGGGTTTGTTAGAATCTGTTATATATCTACGTTAGTTTTTGACTCAAATGAAAAGAACTTAACTCATACATAATGAAATGGATAGTTTTATCATTTCATAAGAAAAATACTCGAAAAACTAATAATTTCAGGAAAACTTTGCTTATTAGGCAAATCGTGCCTTGCATACTAGGCCAGGAAGTACGCTCTGTCTACTAGGTACGATATATATATATATATATATATATATATATATATATATATATATATATATATATATATATATATATATATATATATATATATATATATATATATATATATCGTACCTAGTAGACAGAGCGTACTTCCTGGCCTACTATTCAAGGCCCGATTTGCCTAATAAACCAAGTTTTCCTGAATTAATATATTTTTTCTAATTTTTTTCTTATGAAATGATAAAGCTACCCATTTCATTATGTATGAGGTCAATTTTTTTTTATTAGAGTTAAAAATATCGTAGATATATGACCGAACCTAACCAACCCTACCTAACCTAACCTAACCTAACCTATCTTTATAGGTTAGGTTAGGATAGGTAGCGGAAAAAAGTAGGTTAGGTTAGGTAGGTTAGGTTGCCGAAAAACAATTAATTCATGAAAACTTGGCTTATTAGGCAAATCAGGCCTTGCATAGTAGGCTGAGAAGTGCGTTCTGGCTACTAGGTACGACATATACATATATATATATATATATATATATATATATATATATATATATATATATATATATATATATATATATATATATATATATATATATATATATATATATATATATTTATATATATATATTTTTTTAATATGTTATATTTATAAATATATATGTATATTTAAATATTGATATATACCTGTGGGTCCAGGAGGCCATCTGTGTCCCCTCAGTTGGTCTCCCTTATCACAGTTTGTGTCTATGGATGTGTGTCTGTGTGTGAGTGTGTTTATCCCTGTGAGTGTCCGGGTGAGTGTGAGTGCCCCTGTGAGTGTCCGTGTGCGTGTGTGTCCGGTTATACCTGTGGATCCACGAGGCCATCTGTGTCCCCTCAGATGGTCTCCCTTATCACAGTCTATGGGTGTGTGTGTGTGAGTATGAGTGTCCCTGTGAGTGTTCGGGTGAGGGTGTGTGTGTGAGTGTCCGGGTTTATGTGAGGTTTGGTTCCAGGAAACATCCTCCCCCCCCCTCCCCATATCTCCTCCCTATTCCCACCGTGGGTTCGAATCCCAGGTGATTAGACCTGCCCTAGGTCAATGGATCCAAGGTATCCATTCGTGGGCCCAACGTATTTCACCCCTTCCCCACTTTCCAAGGGCCAGGTCAATTCCAGCTATCCAGGGAACCTGTCGAAACAGAGGCAGCTACAGGAGGGGACACACAAATATTTATGCCCTGCAGTTACACACCCGTTCCGACAGGCTCGATCGCAATCTATGCAGATGAGAACACGTTCTCTTCCGACTAGACTACGCTGGAGGCGCTGTATGTGTCAAATTTGGATCCTTTATTTATAGTTAGTATTTTTGGTGTATTAATTGATTTGTTTTAATTTTTTAATGATTTAGGTAGAGTGATTTAAGGGGTTGGGAGGGGGCGGGTTGCGTGTGTAGTGGATTGTACGAGAACGTGGTTGGTTAGTATTTATCTAGTTGTGTTCACCTAGTTGTGCTTGCGAGGGTTGAGCTCTACTCTTTCGGCCCGCCTCTCAACTGTCAATCAATCAATTATTAATAACTAATAAAAAAAATCCACACACACAGACACACACACCCAGGAAGCAGCCCGTAACAGCTGACTAACGCCCAGGTACATATTTACTGCTAGGTAATAGAGGGCATCAGAATAATAGAAACTCTGCTGATTTCCGTTTGTGCCATTAGATCGAATGAGCTAGGATTACGAGTCGAGAGCGACGTCCACTCAGCTATAAAGCCCCCTAGTTTGTGTATTGGTGCAAAAGATAATTTGGGAGAGGTTAAGGGAAAGGAATGATGTTTGGTGGCCTTGAAAGCTTTGGAAGGGAGGGGGTTGCCAGTTATGAAATAAAATTGTTATTTTTTTAAGATATGATATATATGCAAAAGACGTTGCGAGATATAGTAAGAAAAGTGTTTCTGACTGAGGTTAGGTACTGTGTGATTGACTTGTATGTGGGGAAAAAGAATACTTATTAGAAAATTAGATAATCTTTAGAAATATTTCTTTGCAAATTAATGTGTAAAAAGCCTATGGTTATCATACCTTAAACAAACACACGTGAGCACAGTTAGTCCACGGGATTCAGAGTGAGAGTGAACAGCGTAATAGTAACAAAAAATGTGACAATGAGGGGAAACTATGTCATTCAAACGTTAACCATATAAATTACTGTAACACTAACCGAGCGTCCACATACATATTCCAATCAATTTATGATAACCATTTTAGGGTTTGTTAGAATCTGTTATATATCTACGTTAGTTTTTGACTCAAATGAAAAGAACTTAACTCATACATAATGAAATGGATAGTTTTATCATTTCATAAGAAAAATACTCGAAAAACTAATAAATTCAGGAAAACTTTGCTTATTAGGCAAATCGTGCCTTGCATACTAGGCCAGGAAGTACGCTCTGTCTACTAGGTACGATATATATATATATATATATATATATATATATATATATATATATATATATATATATATATATATATATATATATATATATATATCGTACCTAGTAGACAGAGCGTACTTCCTGGCCTACTATTCAAGGCCCGATTTGCCTAATAAACCAAGTTTTCCTGAATTAATATATTTTTTCTAATTTTTTTCTTATGAAATGATAAAGCTACCCATTTCATTATGTATGAGGTCAATTTTTTTTTATTAGAGTTAAAAATATCGTAGATATATGACCGAACCTAACCAACCCTACCTAACCTAACCTAACCTAACCTATCTTTATAGGTTAGGTTAGGATAGGTAGCGGAAAAAAGTAGGTTAGGTTAGGTAGGTTAGGTTGCCGAAAAACAATTAATTCATGAAAACTTGGCTTATTAGGCAAATCAGGCCTTGCATAGTAGGCTGAGAAGTGCGTTCTGGCTACTAGGTACGACATATACATATATATATATATATATATATATATATATATATATATATATATATATATATATATATATATATATATATATATATATATATTTATATATATATATTTTTTTAATATGTTATATTTATAAATATATATGTATATTTAAATATTGATATATACCTGTGGGTCCAGGAGGCCATCTGTGTCCCCTCAGTTGGTCTCCCTTATCACAGTTTGTGTCTATGGATGTGTGTCTGTGTGTGAGTGTGTTTATCCCTGTGAGTGTCCGGGTGAGTGTGAGTGCCCCTGTGAGTGTCCGTGTGCGTGTGTGTCCGGTTATACCTGTGGATCCACGAGGCCATCTGTGTCCCCTCAGATGGTCTCCCTTATCACAGTCTATGGGTGTGTGTGTGTGAGTATGAGTGTCCCTGTGAGTGTTCGGGTGAGGGTGTGTGTGTGAGTGTCCGGGTTTATGTGAGGTTTGGTTCCAGGAAACATCCTCCCCCCCCCTCCCCATATCTCCTCCCTATTCCCACCGTGGGTTCGAATCCCAGGTGATTAGACCTGCCCTAGGTCAATGGATCCAAGGTATCCATTCGTGGGCCCAACGTATTTCACCCCTTCCCCACTTTCCAAGGGCCAGGTCAATTCCAGCTATCCAGGGAACCTGTCGAAACAGAGGCAGCTACAGGAGGGGACACACAAATATTTATGCCCTGCAGTTACACACCCGTTCCGACAGGCTCGATCGCAATCTATGCAGATGAGAACACGTTCTCTTCCGACTAGACTACGCTGGAGGCGCTGTATGTGTCAAATTTGGATCCTTTATTTATAGTTAGTATTTTTGGTGTATTAATTGATTTGTTTTAATTTTTTAATGATTTAGGTAGAGTGATTTAAGGGGTTGGGAGGGGGCGGGTTGCGTGTGTAGTGGATTGTACGAGAACGTGGTTGGTTAGTATTTATCTAGTTGTGTTCACCTAGTTGTGCTTGCGAGGGTTGAGCTCTACTCTTTCGGCCCGCCTCTCAACTGTCAATCAATCAATTATTAATAACTAATAAAAAAAATCCACACACACAGACACACACACCCAGGAAGCAGCCCGTAACAGCTGACTAACGCCCAGGTACATATTTACTGCTAGGTAATAGAGGGCATCAGAATAATAGAAACTCTGCTGATTTCCGTTTGTGCCATTAGATCGAATGAGCTAGGATTACGAGTCGAGAGCGACGTCCACTCAGCTATAAAGCCCCCTAGTTTGTGTATTGGTGCAAAAGATAATTTGGGAGAGGTTAAGGGAAAGGAATGATGTTTGGTGGCCTTGAAAGCTTTGGAAGGGAGGGGGTTGCCAGTTATGAAATAAAATTGTTATTTTTTTAAGATATGATATATATGCAAAAGACGTTGCGAGATATAGTAAGAAAAGTGTTTCTGACTGAGGTTAGGTACTGTGTGATTGACTTGTATGTGGGGAAAAAGAATACTTATTAGAAAATTAGATAATCTTTAGAAATATTTCTTTGCAAATTAATGTGTAAAAAGCCTATGGTTATCATACCTTAAACAAACACACGTGAGCACAGTTAGTCCACGGGATTCAGAGTGAGAGTGAACAGCGTAATAGTAACAAAAAATGTGACAATGAGGGGAAACTATGTCATTCAAACGTTAACCATATAAATTACTGTAACACTAACCGAGCGTCCACATACATATTCCAATCAATTTATGATAACCATTTTAGGGTTTGTTAGAATCTGTTATATATCTACGTTAGTTTTTGACTCAAATGAAAAGAACTTAACTCATACATAATGAAATGGATAGTTTTATCATTTCATAAGAAAAATACTCGAAAAACTAATAAATTCAGGAAAACTTTGCTTATTAGGCAAATCGTGCCTTGCATACTAGGCCAGGAAGTACGCTCTGTCTACTAGGTACGATATATATATATATATATATATATATATATATATATATATATATATATATATATATATATATATATATATATATATATATATATATATATATCGTACCTAGTAGACAGAGCGTACTTCCTGGCCTACTATTCAAGGCCCGATTTGCCTAATAAACCAAGTTTTCCTGAATTAATATATTTTTTCTAATTTTTTTCTTATGAAATGATAAAGCTACCCATTTCATTATGTATGAGGTCAATTTTTTTTTATTAGAGTTAAAAATATCGTAGATATATGACCGAACCTAACCAACCCTACCTAACCTAACCTAACCTAACCTATCTTTATAGGTTAGGTTAGGATAGGTAGCGGAAAAAAGTAGGTTAGGTTAGGTAGGTTAGGTTGCCGAAAAACAATTAATTCATGAAAACTTGGCTTATTAGGCAAATCAGGCCTTGCATAGTAGGCTGAGAAGTGCGTTCTGGCTACTAGGTACGACATATACATATATATATATATATATATATATATATATATATATATATATATATATATATATATATATATATATATATATATATATATATATATATTTATATATATATATTTTTTTAATATGTTATATTTATAAATATATATGTATATTTAAATATTGATATATACCTGTGGGTCCAGGAGGCCATCTGTGTCCCCTCAGTTGGTCTCCCTTATCACAGTTTGTGTCTATGGATGTGTGTCTGTGTGTGAGTGTGTTTATCCCTGTGAGTGTCCGGGTGAGTGTGAGTGCCCCTGTGAGTGTCCGTGTGCGTGTGTGTCCGGTTATACCTGTGGATCCACGAGGCCATCTGTGTCCCCTCAGATGGTCTCCCTTATCACAGTCTATGGGTGTGTGTGTGTGAGTATGAGTGTCCCTGTGAGTGTTCGGGTGAGGGTGTGTGTGTGAGTGTCCGGGTTTATGTGAGGTTTGGTTCCAGGAAACATCCTCCCCCCCCCCTCCCCATATCTCCTCCCTATTCCCACCGTGGGTTCGAATCCCAGGTGATTAGACCTGCCCTAGGTCAATGGATCCAAGGTATCCATTCGTGGGCCCAACGTATTTCACCCCTTCCCCACTTTCCAAGGGCCAGGTCAATTCCAGCTATCCAGGGAACCTGTCGAAACAGAGGCAGCTACAGGAGGGGACACACAAATATTTATGCCCTGCAGTTACACACCCGTTCCGACAGGCTCGATCGCAATCTATGCAGATGAGAACACGTTCTCTTCCGACTAGACTACGCTGGAGGCGCTGTATGTGTCAAATTTGGATCCTTTATTTATAGTTAGTATTTTTGGTGTATTAATTGATTTGTTTTAATTTTTTAATGATTTAGGTAGAGTGATTTAAGGGGTTGGGAGGGGGCGGGTTGCGTGTGTAGTGGATTGTACGAGAACGTGGTTGGTTAGTATTTATCTAGTTGTGTTCACCTAGTTGTGCTTGCGAGGGTTGAGCTCTACTCTTTCGGCCCGCCTCTCAACTGTCAATCAATCAATTATTAATAACTAATAAAAAAAATCCACACACACAGACACACACACCCAGGAAGCAGCCCGTAACAGCTGACTAACGCCCAGGTACATATTTACTGCTAGGTAATAGAGGGCATCAGAATAATAGAAACTCTGCTGATTTCCGTTTGTGCCATTAGATCGAATGAGCTAGGATTACGAGTCGAGAGCGACGTCCACTCAGCTATAAAGCCCCCTAGTTTGTGTATTGGTGCAAAAGATAATTTGGGAGAGGTTAAGGGAAAGGAATGATGTTTGGTGGCCTTGAAAGCTTTGGAAGGGAGGGGGTTGCCAGTTATGAAATAAAATTGTTATTTTTTTAAGATATGATATATATGCAAAAGACGTTGCGAGATATAGTAAGAAAAGTGTTTCTGACTGAGGTTAGGTACTGTGTGATTGACTTGTATGTGGGGAAAAAGAATACTTATTAGAAAATTAGATAATCTTTAGAAATATTTCTTTGCAAATTAATGTGTAAAAAGCCTATGGTTATCATACCTTAAACAAACACACGTGAGCACAGTTAGTCCACGGGATTCAGAGTGAGAGTGAACAGCGTAATAGTAACAAAAAATGTGACAATGAGGGGAAACTATGTCATTCAAACGTTAACCATATAAATTACTGTAACACTAACCGAGCGTCCACATACATATTCCAATCAATTTATGATAACCATTTTAGGGTTGGTTAGAATCGGTTATATATCTACGTTAGTTTTTGACTCAAATGAAAAGAACTTAACTCATACATAATGAAATGGATAGTTTTATCATTTCATAAGAAAAATACTCGAAAAACTAATAAATTCAGGAAAACTTTGCTTATTAGGCAAATCGTGCCTTGCATACTAGGCCAGGAAGTACGCTCTGTCTACTAGGTACGATATATATATATATATATATATATATATATATATATATATATATATATATATATATATATATATATATATATATATATATATATATATGTCGTTCCTAGTAGCCAGAACGCACTTCTCGGCCTACTATTCAAGGCCCGATTTGCCTAATAAGCCAAGTTTTCCTGAATTAATATATTTTTTCTAATTTTTTTCTTATGAAATGATAAAGCTACCCATTTCATTATGTATGAGGTCAATTTTTTTTTATTAGAGTTAAAAATATCGTAGATATATGACCGAACCTAACCAACCCTACCTAACCTAACCTAACCTAACCTATCTTTATAGGTTAGGTTAGGATAGGTAGCGGAAAAAAGTAGGTTAGGTTAGGTAGGTTAGGTTGCCGAAAAACAATTAATTCATGAAAACTTGGCTTATTAGGCAAATCAGGCCTTGCATAGTAGGCTGAGGAGTGCGTTCTGGCTACTAGGTACGACATATACATACATATATATATATATATATATATATATATATATATATATATATATATATATATATATATATATATATATATATATATATTTATATATATATATTTTTTTAATATGTTATATTTATAAATATATATGTATATTTAAATATTGATATATACCTGTGGGTCCAGGAGGCCATCTGTGTCCCCTCAGTTGGTCTCCCTTATCACAGTTTGTGCCTATGGATGTGTGTCTGTGTGTGAGTGTGTTTATCCCTGTGAGTGTCCGGGTGAGTGTGAGTGCCCCTGTGAGTGTCCGTGTGCGTGTGTGTCCGGTTATACCTGTGGATCAACGAGGCCATCTGTGTCCCCTCAGATGGTCTCCCTTATCACAGTCTATGGGTGTGTGTGTGTGAGTATGAGTGTCCCTGTGAGTGTTCGGGTGAGGGTGTGTGTGTGAGTGTCCGGGTTTATGTGAGGTTTGGTTCCAGCAAACATCCTCCCCCCCCCCTCCCCATATCTCCTCCCTATTCTCACCGTGGGTTCGAATCCCAGGTGATTAGACCTGCCCTAGGTCAATGGATCCAAGGTATCCATCCGTGGGCCCAACGTATTTCACCCCTTCCCCACTTTCCAAGGGCCAGGTCAATTCCAGCTATCCAGGGAACCTGTCGAAACAGAGGCAGCTACAGGAGGGGACACACAAATATTTGTGCCCTGCAGTTACACACCCGTTCCGACAGGCTCGATCGCAATCTATGCAGATGAGAACACGTTCTCTTCCGACTAGACTACGCTGGAGTCGCTGTATGTGTCAAATTTGGATCCTTTATTTATAGTTAGTATTTTTGGTGTATTAATTGATTTGTTTTAATTTTTTAATGATTTAGGTAGAGTGATTTAAGGGGTTGGGAGGGGGCGGGTTGCGTGTGTAGTGGATTGTACGAGAACGTGGTTGGTTAGTATTTATCTAGTTGTGTTCACCTAGTTGTGCTTGCGAGGGTTGAGCTCTACTCTTTCGGCCCGCCTCTCAACTGTCAATCAATCAATTATTAATAACTAATAAAAAAAATCCACACACACAGACACACACACCCAGGAAGCAGCCCGTAACAGCTGACTAACGCCCAGGTACATATTTACTGCAAGGTAATAGAGGGCATCAGAATAATAGAAACTCTGCTGATTTCCGTTTGTGCCATCACCGGGGGATCGAATGAGCTAGGATTACGAGTCGAGAGCGACGTCCACTCAGCTATAAAGCCCCCTAGTTTGTGTATTGGTGCAAAAGATAATTTGGGAGAGGTTAAGGGAAAGGAATGATGTTTGGTGGCCTTGAAAGCTTTGGAAGGGAGGGGGTTGCCAGTTATGAAATAAAATTGTTATTTTTTTAAGATATGATATATATGCAAAAGACGTTGCGAGATATAGTAAGAAAAGTGTTTCTGACTGAGGTTAGGTACTGTGTGATTGACTTGTATGTGGGGAAAAAGAATACTTATTAGAAAATTAGATAATCTTTAGAAATATTTCTTTGCAAATTAATGTGTAAAAAGCCTATGGTTATCATACCTTAAACAAACACACGTGAGCACAGTTAGTCCACGGGATTCAGAGTGAGAGTGAACAGCGTAATAGTAACAAAAAATGTGACAATGAGGGGAAACTATGTCATTCAAACGTTAACCATATAAATTACTGTAACACTAACCGAGCGTCCACATACATATTCCAATCAATTTATGATAACCATTTTAGGGTTGGTTAGAATCGGTTATATATCTACGTTAGTTTTTGACTCAAATGAAAAGAACTTAACTCATACATAATGAAATGGATAGTTTTATCATTTCATAAGAAAAATACTCGAAAAACTAATAAATTCAGGAAAACTTTGCTTATTAGGCAAATCGTGCCTTGCATACTAGGCCAGAAAGTACGCTCTGTCTACTAGGTACGATATATATATATATATATATATATATATATATATATATATATATATATATATATATATATATATATATATATATATATATATATATATATATATATATATGTCGTTCCTAGTAGCCAGAACGCACTTCTCGGCCTACTATTCAAGGCCCGATTTGCCTAATAAGCCAAGTTTTCCTGAATTAATATATTTTTTCTAATTTTTTTCTTATGAAATGATAAAGCTACCCATTTCATTATGTATGAGGTCAATTTTTTTTTATTAGAGTTAAAAATATCGTAGATATATGACCGAACCTAACCAACCCTACCTAACCTAACCTAACCTAACCTATCTTTATAGGTTAGGTTAGGATAGGTAGCGGAAAAAAGTAGGTTAGGTTAGGTAGGTTAGGTTGCCGAAAAACAATTAATTCATGAAAACTTGGCTTATTAGGCAAATCAGGCCTTGCATAGTAGGCTGAGAAGTGCGTTCTGGCTACTAGGTACGACATATACATATATATATATATATATATATATATATATATATATATATATATATATATATATATATATATATATATATATATATATATATATATATATATATATATATATATATATATATATATATATATATATATATATATATATATATTTTTTTTAATATGTTATATTTATAAATATATATGTATATTTAAATATTGATATATACCTGTGGGTCCAGGAGGCCATCTGTGTCCCCTCAGTTGGTCTCCCTTATCACAGTTTATGTCTATGGATGTGTGTCTGTGTGTGAGTGTGTTTATCCCTGTGAGTGTCCGGGTGAGTGTGAGTGCCCCTGTGAGTGTCCGTGTGCGTGTGTGTCCGGTTATACCTGTGGATCCACGAGGCCATCTGTGTCCCCTCAGATGGTCTCCCTTATCACAGTCTATGGGTGTGTGTGTGTGAGTATGAGTGTCCCTGTGAGTGTTCGGGTGAGGGTGTGTGTGTGAGTGTCCGGGTTTATGTGAGGTTTGGTTCCAGGAAACATCCTCCCCCCCCCCTCCCCATATCTCCTCCCTATTCCCACCGTGGGTTCGAATCCCAGGTGATTAGACCTGCCCTAGGTCAATGGATCCAAGGTATCCATCCGTGGGCCCAACGTATTTCACCCCTTCCCCACTTTCCAAGGGACAGGTCAATTCCAGCTATCCAGGGAACCTGTCGAAACAGAGGCAGCTACAGGAGGGGACACACAAATATTTGTGCCCTGCAGTTACACACCCGTTCCGACAGGCTCGATCGCAATCTATGCAGATGAGAACACGTTCTCTTCCGACTAGACTACGCTGGAGGCGCTGTATGTGTCAAATTTGGATCCTTTATTTATAGTTAGTATTTTTGGTGTATTAATTGATTTGTTTTAATTTTTTAATGATTTAGGTAGAGTGATTTAAGGGGTTGGGAGGGGGCGGGTTGCGTGTGTAGTGGATTGTACGAGAACGTGGTTGGTTAGTATTTATCTAGTTGTGTTCACCTAGTTGTGCTTGCGAGGGTTGAGCTCTACTCTTTCGGCCCGCCTCTCAACTGTCAATCAATCAATTATTAATAACTAATAAAAAAAATCCACACACACAGACACACACACCCAGGAAGCAGCCCGTAACAGCTGACTAACGCCCAGGTACATATTTACTGCTAGGTAATAGAGGGCATCAGAATAATAGAAACTCTGCTGATTTCCGTTTGTGCCATTAGATCGAATGAGCTAGGATTACGAGTCGAGAGCGACGTCCACTCAGCTATAAAGCCCCCTAGTTTGTGTATTGGTGCAAAAGATAATTTGGGAGAGGTTAAGGGAAAGGAATGATGTTTGGTGGCCTTGAAAGCTTTGGAAGGGAGGGGGTTGCCAGTTATGAAATAAAATTGTTATTTTTTTAAGATATGATATATATGCAAAAGACGTTGCGAGATATAGTAAGAAAAGTGTTTCTGACTGAGGTTAGGTACTGTGTGATTGACTTGTATGTGGGGAAAAAGAATACTTATTAGAAAATTAGATAATCTTTAGAAATATTTCTTTGCAAATTAATGTGTAAAAAGCCTATGGTTATCATACCTTAAACAAACACACGTGAGCACAGTTAGTCCACGGGATTCAGAGTGAGAGTGAACAGCGTAATAGTAACAAAAAATGTGACAATGAGGGGAAACTATGTCATTCAAACGTTAACCATATAAATTACTGTAACACTAACCGAGCGTCCACATACATATTCCAATCAATTTATGATAACCATTTTAGGGTTGGTTAGAATCGGTTATATATCTACGTTAGTTTTTGACTCAAATGAAAAGAACTTAACTCATACATAATGAAATGGATAGTTTTATCATTTCATAAGAAAAATACTCGAAAAACTAATAAATTCAGGAAAACTTTGCTTATTAGGCAAATCGTGCCTTGCATACTAGGCCAGAAAGTACGCTCTGTCTACTAGGTACGATATATATATATATATATATATATATATATATATATATATATATATATATATATATATATATATATATATATATATATGTCGTTCCTAGTAGCCAGAACGCACTTCTCGGCCTACTATTCAAGGCCCGATTTGCCTAATAAGCCAAGTTTTCCTGAATTAATATATTTTTTCTAATTTTTTTCTTATGAAATGATAAAGCTACCCATTTCATTATGTATGAGGTCAATTTTTTTTTATTAGAGTTAAAAATATCGTAGATATATGACCGAACCTAACCAACCCTACCTAACCTAACCTAACCTAACCTATCTTTATAGGTTAGGTTAGGATAGGTAGCGGAAAAAAGTAGGTTAGGTTAGGTAGGTTAGGTTGCCGAAAAACAATTAATTCATGAAAACTTGGCTTATTAGGCAAATCAGGCCTTGCATAGTAGGCTGAGAAGTGCGTTCTGGCTACTAGGTACGACATATACATATATATATATATATATATATATATATATATATATATATATATATATATATATATATATATATATATATATATATATATATATATATATATATTTTAATATGTTATATTTATAAATATATATGTATATTTAAATATTGATATATACCTGTGGGTCCAGGAGGCCATCTGTGTCCCCTCAGTTGGTCTCCCTTATCACAGTTTGTGTCTATGGATGTGTGTCTGTGTGTGAGTGTGTTTATCCCTGTGAGTGTCCGGGTGAGTGTGAGTGCCCCTTTGAGTGTCCGTGTGCGTGTGTGTCCGGTTATACCTGTGGATCCACGAGGCCATCTGTGTCCCCTCAGATGGTCTCCCTTATCACAGTCTATGGGTGTGTGTGTGTGAGTATGAGTGTCCCTGTGAGTGTTCGGGTGAGGGTGTGTGTGTGAGTGTCCGGGTTTATGTGAGGTTTGGTTCCAGGAAACATCCTCCCCCCCCCCTCCCCATATCTCCTCCCTATTCCCACCGTGGGTTCGAATCCCAGGTGATTAGACCTGCCCTAGGTCAATGGATTCAAGGTATCCATCCGTGGGCCCAACGTATTTCACCCCTTCCCCACTTTCCAAGGGCCAGGTCAATTCCAGCTATCCAGGGAACCTGTCGAAACAGAGGCAGCTACAGGAGGGGACACACAAATATTTGTGCCCTGCAGTTACACACCCGTTCCGACAGGCTCCATCGCAATCTATGCAGATGAGAACACGTTCTCTTCCGACTAGACTACGCTGGAGTCGCTGTATGTGTCAAATTTGGATCCTTTATTTATAGTTAGTATTTTTGGTGTTTTAATTGATTTGTTTTAATTTTTTAATGATTTAGGTAGAGTGATTTAAGGGGTTGGGAGGGGGCGGGTTGCGTGTGTAGTGGATTGTACGAGAACGTGGTTGGTTAGTATTTATCTAGTTGTGTTCACCTAGTTGTGCTTGCGAGGGTTGAGCTCTACTCTTTCGGCCCGCCTCTAAACTGTCAATCAATCAATTATTAATAACTAATAAAAAAAATCCACACACACAGACACACACACCCAGGAAGCAGCCCGTAACAGCTGACTAACGCCCAGGTACATATTTACTGCTAGGTAATAGAGGGCATCAGAATAATAGAAACTCTGCTGATTTCCGTTTGTGCCATCACCGGGGGATCGAATGAGCTAGGATTACGAGTCGAGAGCGACGTCCACTCAGCTATAAAGCCCCCTAGTTTGTGTATTGGTGCAAAAGATAATTTGGGAGAGGTTAAGGGAAAGGAATGATGTTTGGTGGCCTTGAAAGCTTTGGAAGGGAGGGGGTTGCCAGTTATGAAATAAAATTGTTATTTTTTTAAGATATGATATATATGCAAAAGACGTTGCGAGATATAGTAAGAAAAGTGTTTCTGACTGAGGTTAGGTACTGTGTGATTGACTTGTATGTGGGGAAAAAGAATACTTATTAGAAAATTAGATAATCTTTAGAAATATTTCTTTGCAAATTAATGTGTAAAAAGCCTATGGTTATCGTACCTTAAACAAACACACGTGAGCATAGTTAGTCCACGGGATTCAGAGTGAGAGTGAACAGCGTAATAGTAACAAAAAATGTGACAATGAGGGGAAACTATGTCATTCAAACGTTAACCATATAAATTACTGTAACACTAACCGAGCGTCCACATACATATTCCAATCAATTTATGATAACCATTTTAGGGTTGGTTAGAATCGGTTATATATCTACGTTAGTTTTTGACTCAAATGAAAAGAACTTAACTCATACATAATGAAATGGATAGTTTTATCATTTCATAAGAAAAATACTCGAAAAACTAATAAATTCAGGAAAACTTTGCTTATTAGGCAAATCGTGCCTTGCATACTAGGCCAGGAAGTACGCTCTGTCTACTAGGTACGATATATATATATATATATATATATATATATATATATATATATATATATATATATATATATATATATATATATGTCGTTCCTAGTAGCCAGAACGCACTTCTCGGCCTACTATTCAAGGCCCGATTTGCCTAATAAGCCAAGTTTTCCTGAATTAATATATTTTTTCTAATTTTTTTCTTATGAAATGATAAAGCTACCCATTTCATTATGTATGAGGTCAATTTTTTTTTATTAGAGTTAAAAATATCGTAGATATATGACCGAACCTAACCAACCCTACCTAACCTAACCTAACCTATCTTTATAGGTTAGGTTAGGATAGGTAGCGGAAAAAAGTAGGTTAGGTTAGGTAGGTTAGGTTGCCGAAAAACAATTAATTCATGAAAACTTGGCTTATTACGCAAATCAGGCCTTGCATAGTAGGCTGAGAAGTGCGTTCTGGCTACTAGGTATGACATATACATATATATATATATATATATAAATATATATATATATATATATATATATATATATATATATATATATATATATATATATATATATATTTATATATATATATTTTTTTTAATATGTTATATTTATAAATATATATGTATATTTAAATATTGATATATACCTGTGGGTCCAGGAGGCCATCTGTGTCCCCTCAGTTGGTCTCCCTTATCACAGTTTGTGTCTATGGATGTGTGTCTGTGTGTGAGTGTGTTTATCCCTGTGAGTGTCCGGGTGAGTGTGAGTGCCCCTGTGAGTGTCCGTGTGCGTGTGTGTCCGGTTATACCTGTGGATCCACGAGGCCATCTGTGTCCCCTCAGATGGTCTCCCTTATCACAGTCTATGGGTGTGTGTGTGTGAGTATGAGTGTCCCTGTGAGTGTTCGGGTGAGGGTGTGTGTGTGAGTGTCCGGGTTTATGTGAGGTTTGGTTCCAGGAAACATCCTCCCCCCCCCCCTCCCCATATCTCCTCCCTATTCCCACCGTGGGTTCGAATCCCAGGTGATTAGACCTGCCCTAGGTCAATGGATCCAAGGTATCCATCCGTGGGCCCAACGTATTTCACCCCTTCCCCACTTTCCAAGGGCCAGGTCAATTCCAGCTATCCAGGGAACCTGTCGAAACAGAGGCAGCTACAGGAGGGGACACACAAATATTTGTGCCCTGCAGTTACACACCCGTTCCGACAGGCTCGATCGCAATCTATGCAGATGAGAACACGTTCTCTTCCGACTAGACTACGCTGGAGTCGCTGTATGTGTCAAATTTGGTTCCTTTATTTATAGTTAGTATTTTTGGTGTATTAATTGATTTGTTTTAATTTTTTAATGATTTAGGTAGAGTGATTTAAGGGGTTGGGAGGGGGCGGGTTGCGTGTGTAGTGGATTGTACGAGAACGTGGTTGGTTAGTATTTATCTAGTTGTGTTCACCTAGTTGTGCTTGCGAGGGTTGAGCTCTACTCTTTCGGCCCGCATCTCAACAGTCAATCAATCAATTATTAATAACTAATAAAAAAAATCCACACACACAGACACACACACCCAGGAAGCAGCCCGTAACAGCTGACTAACGCCCAGGTACATATTTACTGCTAGGTAATAGAGGGCATCAGAATAATAGAAACTCTGCTGATTTCCGTTTGTGCCATCACCGGGGGATCGAATGAGCTAGGATTACGAGTCGAGAGCGACGTCCACTCAGCTTTAAAGCCCCCTAGTTTGTGTATTGGTGCAAAAGATAATTTGGGAGAGGTTAAGGGAAAGGAATGATGTTTGGTGGCCTTGAAAGCTTTGGAAGGGAGGGGGTTGCCAGTTATGAAATAAAATTGTTATTTTTTTAAGATATGATATATATGCAAAAGACGTTGCGAGATATAGTAAGAAAAGTGTTTCTGACTGAGGTTAGGTACTGTGTGATTGACTTGTATGTGGGGAAAAAGAATACTTATTAGAAAATTAGATAATCTTTAGAAATATTTCTTTGCAAATTAATGTGTAAAAAGCCTATGGTTATCGTACCTTAAACAAACACACGTGAGCACAGTTAGTCCACGGGATTCAGAGTGAGAGTGAACAGCGTAATAGTAACAAAAAATGTGACAATGAGGGGAAACTATGTCATTCAAACGTTAACCATATAAATTACTGTAACACTAACCGAGCGTCCACATACATATTCCAATCAATTTATGATAACCATTTTAGGGTTGGTTAGAATCGGTTATATATCTACGTTAGTTTTTGACTCAAATGAAAAGAACTTAACTCATACATAATGAAATGGATAGTTTTATCATTTCATAAGAAAAATACTCGAAAAACTAATAAATTCAGGAAAACTTTGCTTATTAGGCAAATCGTGCCTTGCATACTAGGCCAGGAAGTACGCTCTGTCTACTAGGTACGATATATATATATATATGTCGTACCTAGTAGCCAGAACTCACTTCTCAGCCTAATATGCAAGGCCCGATTTGCCTAATAAGCCAAGTTTTCATGAATTAATGTTTTTTCGACTACCTAACCTACCTAACCTAACCTAACCTAACTTTTTCGGCTACCTAACCGAACCTAACCTATAAAGATAGGTTAGGTTAGGTTAGGTAGGGTTGGTTAGGTTCGGTCATATATCTACGTTAATTTTAACTCCAATAAAAAAAATTGACCTCATACATAATGAATTGGGTAGCTTTATCATTTCATAAGAAAAAAATTAGAGAAAATATATTATTTCAGGAAAACTTGGCTTATTAGGCAAATTGGGCCTTGCATAGTAGGCTGAAAAGTGCGTTCTGGCTACTAGGTACGACATATATATATATATATATATATATATATATATATATATATATATATATATATATATATATATATGTCGTTCCTAGTAGCCAGAACGCACTTCTCGGCCTACTATTCAAGGCCCGATTTGCCTAATAAGCCAAGTTTTCCTGAATTAATATATTTTTTCTAATTTTTTTCTTATGAAATGATAAAGCTACCCATTTCATTATGTATGAGGTCAATTTTTTTTTATTGGAGTTAAAAATATCGTAGATATATGACCGAACCTAACCAACCCTACCTAACCTAACCTAACCTAACCTATCTTTATAGGTTAGGTTAGGATAGGTAGCGGAAAAAAGTAGGTTAGGTTGCCGAAAAACAATTATTTCATGAAAACTTGGCTTATTAGGCAAATCAGGCCTTGCATAGTAGGCTGAGAAGTGCGTTCTGGCTACTAGGTACGACATATACATATATATATATATATATATATGTCGTACCTAGTAGCCAGAACGCACTTCTCAGCCTACTATGCAAGGCCCGATTTGCCTAATAAGCCAAGTTTTCATGAATTAATTGTTTTTCGACTACCTAACCTACCTAACCTAACCTAACCTAACTTTTTCGGCTACCTAACCTAACCTAACCTATAAAGATAGGTTAGGTTAGGTTAGGTAGGGTTGGTTAGGTTCGGTCATATATATATGTTAATTTTAACTCCAATAGAAAAAAATTGACCTCATACATAATGAAATGGGTAGCTTTATCATTTCATAAGAAAAAAAATTGAGGAAATATATTAATTCAGGAAAACTTGGCTTATTAGGCAAATTGGGCCTTGCATAGTAGTCCAAAAAGTGCGTTCTGGCTACTAGGTACGACATATATATATATGTCGTACCTAGTAGCCAGAACTCACTTTTATGCCTACTATGCAAGGCCCGATTTGCCTAATAAGCCAAGTTTTCATGAATTAATTGTTTTTCGACTACCTAACCTACCTAACCTAACCTAACCTAACTTTTTCGGCTACCTAACCTAACCTAACCTATAAAGATAGGTTAGGTTAGGTTAGGTAGGGTTGGTTAGGTTCGGTCATATATCTACGTTAATTTTAACTCCAATAAAAAAAATGACCTCATACATAATGAAATGGGTAGCTTTATCATTTCATAAGAAAAAAATTAGAGAAAATATATTAATTCAGGAAAACTTGGCTTATTAGACAAATCGGGCCTTGCATAGTAGGCTGATAAGTGAGTTCTGGCTACTAGGTACGACATATATATATATATATATATATATATATATATATATATATATATATATATATATATATATATATATATATATATATATATATTTATATATATATATTTTTTTAATATGTTATATTTATAAATATATATGTATATTTAAATATTGATATATACCTGTGGGTCCAGGAGGCCATCTGTGTCCCCTCAGTTGGTCTCCCTTATCACAGTTTGTGTCTATGGATGTGTGTCTGTGTGTGAGTGTGTTTATCCCTGTGAGTGTCCGGGTGAGTGTGAGTGCCCCTGTGAGTGTCCGTGTGCGTGTGTGTCCGGTTATACCTGTGGATCCACGAGGCCATCTGTGTCCCCTCAGATGGTCTCCCTTATCACAGTCTATGGGTGTGTGTGTGTGAGTATGAGTGTCCCTGTGAGTGTTCGGGTGAGGGTGTGTGTGTGAGTGTCCGGGTTTATGTGAGGTTTGGTTCCAGGAAACATCCTCCCCCCCCCCCCTCCCCATATCTCCTCCCTATTCCCACCGTGGGTTCGAATCCCAGGTGATTAGACCTGCCCTAGGTCAATGGATCCAAGGTATCCATCCGTGGGCCCAACGTATTTCACCCCTTCCCCACTTTCCAAGGGCCAGGTCAATTCCAGCTATCCAGGGAACCTGTCGAAACAGAGGCAGCTACAGGAGGGGACACACAAATATTTGTGCCCTGCAGTTACACACCCGTTCCGACAGGCTCGATCGCAATCTATGCAGATGAGAACACGTTCTCTTCCGACTAGACTACGCTGGAGGCGCTGTATGTGTCAAATTTGGATCCTTTATTTATAGTTAGTATTTTTGGTGTATTAATTGATTTGTTTTAATTTTTTAATGATTTAGGTAGAGTGATTTAAGGGGTTGGGAGGGGGCGGGTTGCGTGTGTAGTGGATTGTACGAGAACGTGGTTGGTTAGTATTTATCTAGTTGTGTTCACCTAGTTGTGCTTGCGAGGGTTGAGCTCTACTCTTTCGGCCCGCCTCTCAACTGTCAATCAATCAATTATTAATAACTAATAAAAAATATCCACACACACAGACACACACACCCAGGAAGCAGCCCGTAACAGCTGACTAACGCCCAGGTACATATTTACTGCTAGGTAATAGAGGGCATCAGAATAATAGAAACTCTGCTGATTTCCGTTTGTGCCATCACCGGGGGATCGAATGAGCTAGGATTACGAGTCGAGAGCGACGTCCACTCAGCTTTAAAGCCCCCTAGTTTGTGTATTGGTGCAAAAGATAATTTGGGAGAGGTTAAGGGAAAGGAATGATGTTTGGTGGCCTTGAAAGCTTTGGAAGGGAGGGGGTTGCCAGTTATGAAATAAAATTGTTATTTTTTTAAGATATGATATATATGCAAAAGACGTTGCGAGATATAGTAAGAAAAGTGTTTCTGACTGAGGTTAGGTACTGTGTGATTGACTTGTATGTGGGGAAAAAGAATACTTATTAGAAAATTAGATAATCTTTAGAAATATTTCTTTGCAAATTAATGTGTAAAAAGCCTATGGTTATCGTACCTTAAACAAACACACGTGAGCACAGTTAGTCCACGGGATTCAGAGTGAGAGTGAACAGCGTAATAGTAACAAAAAATGTGACAATGAGGGGAAACTATGTCATTCAAACGTTAACCATATAAATTACTGTAACACTAACCGAGCGTCCACATACATATTCCAATCAATTTATGATAACCATTTTAGGGTTGGTTAGAATCGGTTATATATCTACGTTAGTTTTTGACTCAAATGAAAAGAACTTAACTCATACATAATGAAATGGATAGTTTTATCATTTCATAAGAAAAATACTCGAAAAACTAATAAATTCAGGAAAACTTTGCTTATTAGGCAAATCGTGCCTTGCATACTAGGCCAGGAAGTACGCTCTGTCTACTAGGTACGATATATATATATATATATATATATATATATATATATATATATATATATATATATATATATATATATATATATATATGTCGTTCCTAGTAGCCAGAACGCACTTCTCGGCCTACTATTCAAGGCCCGATTTGCCTAATAAGCCAAGTTTTCCTGAATTAATATATTTTTTCTAATTTTTTTCTTATGAAATGATAAAGCTACCCATTTCATTATGTATGAGGTCAATTTTTTTTTATTGGAGTTAAAAATATCGTAGATATATGACCGAACCTAACCAACCCTACCTAACCTAACCTAACCTAACCTATCTTTATAGGTTAGGTTAGGATAGGTAGCGGAAAAAAGTAGGTTAGGTTGCCGAAAAACAATTATTTCATGAAAACTTGGCTTATTAGGCAAATCAGGCCTTGCATAGTAGGCTGAGAAGTGCGTTCTGGCTACTAGGTACGACATATACATATATATATATATATATATATGTCGTACCTAGTAGCCAGAACGCACTTCTCAGCCTACTATGCAAGGCCCGATTTGCCTAATAAGCCAAGTTTTCATGAATTAATTGTTTTTCGACTACCTAACCTACCTAACCTAACCTAACCTAACTTTTTCGGCTACCTAACCTAACCTAACCTATAAAGATAGGTTAGGTTAGGTTAGGTAGGGTTGGTTAGGTTCGGTCATATATATATGTTAATTTTAACTCCAATAGAAAAAAATTGACCTCATACATAATGAAATGGGTAGCTTTATCATTTCATAAGAAAAAAAATTGAGGAAATATATTAATTCAGGAAAACTTGGCTTATTAGGCAAATTGGGCCTTGCATAGTAGTCCAAAAAGTGCGTTCTGGCTACTAGGTACGACATATATATATATGTCGTACCTAGTAGCCAGAACTCACTTTTATGCCTACTATGCAAGGCCCGATTTGCCTAATAAGCCAAGTTTTCATGAATTAATTGTTTTTCGACTACCTAACCTACCTAACCTAACCTAACCTAACTTTTTCGGCTACCTAACCTAACCTAACCTATAAAGATAGGTTAGGTTAGGTTAGGTAGGGTTGGTTAGGTTCGGTCATATATCTACGTTAATTTTAACTCCAATAAAAAAAATGACCTCATACATAATGAAATGGGTAGCTTTATCATTTCATAAGAAAAAAATTAGAGAAAATATATTAATTCAGGAAAACTTGGCTTATTAGACAAATCGGGCCTTGCATAGTAGGCTGATAAGTGAGTTCTGGCTACTAGGTACGACATATATATATATATATATATATATATATATATATATATATATATATATATATATATATATATATATATATATATTTATATATATATATTTTTTTAATATGTTATATTTATAAATATATATGTATATTTAAATATTGATATATACCTGTGGGTCCAGGAGGCCATCTGTGTCCCCTCAGTTGGTCTCCCTTATCACAGTTTGTGTCTATGGATGTGTGTCTGTGTGTGAGTGTGTTTATCCCTGTGAGTGTCCGGGTGAGTGTGAGTGCCCCTGTGAGTGTCCGTGTGCGTGTGTGTCCGGTTATACCTGTGGATCCACGAGGCCATCTGTGTCCCCTCAGATGGTCTCCCTTATCACAGTCTATGGGTGTGTGTGTGTGAGTATGAGTGTCCCTGTGAGTGTTCGGGTGAGGGTGTGTGTGTGAGTGTCCGGGTTTATGTGAGGTTTGGTTCCAGGAAACATCCTCCCCCCCCCCTCCCCATATCTCCTCCCTATTCCCACCGTGGGTTCGAATCCCAGGTGATTAGACCTGCCCTAGGTCAATGGATCCAAGGTATCCATCCGTGGGCCCAACGTATTTCACCCCTTCCCCACTTTCCAAGGGCCAGGTCAATTCCAGCTATCCAGGGAACCTGTCGAAACAGAGGCAGCTACAGGAGGGGACACACAAATATTTGTGCCCTGCAGTTACACACCCGTTCCGACAGGCTCGATCGCAATCTATGCAGATGAGAACACGTTCTCTTCCGACTAGACTACGCTGGAGGCGCTGTATGTGTCAAATTTGGATCCTTTATTTATAGTTAGTATTTTTGGTGTATTAATTGATTTGTTTTAATTTTTTAATGATTTAGGTAGAGTGATTTAAGGGGTTGGGAGGGGGCGGGTTGCGTGTGTAGTGGATTGTACGAGAACGTGGTTGGTTAGTATTTATCTAGTTGTGTTCACCTAGTTGTGCTTGCGAGGGTTGAGCTCTACTCTTTCGGCCCGCCTCTCAACTGTCAATCAATCAATTATTAATAACTAATAAAAAATATCCACACACACAGACACACACACCCAGGAAGCAGCCCGTAACAGCTGACTAACGCCCAGGTACATATTTACTGCTAGGTAATAGAGGGCATCAGAATAATAGAAACTCTGCTGATTTCCGTTTGTGCCATCACCGGGGGATCGAATGAGCTAGGATTACGAGTCGAGAGCGACGTCCACTCAGCTATAAAGCCCCCTAGTTTGTGTATTGGTGCAAAAGATAATTTGGCAGATGTTAAGGGAAAGGAATGATGTTTGGTGGCCTTGAAAGCTTTGGAAGGGAGGGGGTTGCCAGTTATGAAATAAAATTGTTATTTTTTTAAGATATGATATATATGCAAAAGACGTTGCGAGATATAGTAAGAAAAGTGTTTCTGACTGAGGTTAGGTACTGTGTGATTGACTTGTATGTGGGGAAAAAGAATACTTATTAGAAAATTAGATAATCTTTAGAAATATTTCTTTGCAAATTAATGTGTAAAAAGCCTATGATTATCGTACCTTAAACAAACACACGTGAGCACAGTTAGTCCACGGGATTCAGAGTGAGAGTGAACAGCGTAATAGTAACAAAAAATGTGACAATGAGGGGAAACTATGTCATTCAAACGTTAACCATATAAATTACTGTAACACTAACCGAGCGTCCACATACATATTCCAATCAATTTATGATAACCATTTTAGGGTTGGTTAGAATCGGTTATATATCTACGTTAGTTTTTGACTCAAATGAAAAGAACTTAACTCATACATAATGAAATGGATAGTTTTATCATTTCATAAGAAAAATACTCGAAAAACTAATAAATTCAGGAAAACTTTGCTTATTAGGCAAATCGTGCCTTGCATACTGGGCCAGGAAGTACGTTCTGTCTACTAGGTACGATATATATATATATATATATATATATGTATATATATATATATATATATATATATATATATATATATATATATATATATATATATATATATATATATATATGTCGTACCTAGTAGCCAGAACTCACTTCTCAGCCTACTATTCAAGGCCCGATTTGCCTAATAAGCCAAGTTTTCCTGAATTAATATATTTACTATAATTTTTTTCTTATGAAATGATAAAGCAACCCTTTTCTCTATGTATGAGGTCAATTTTTTTTTATTGGTGTTAAAATTAACGTAGATATATGACCGAACCTTACCAACCCTACCTAACCTAACCTAACCTATATTTATAGGTAAGGTTAGGTTATGTAGCCAAAAAAAGCTAGGTTAGGTTAGGGTAGGTAGGTTAGGTAGACGAAAAAACATTAATTCATGAAAACTTGGCTTATTAGGCAAATCGGGCCTTGAATAGTAGGCTGAGAAGTGCGTTCTGGCTATTAGGTACGACATATATATATATATATATATATATATATATATATATATATATATATATATATATATATATGTCGTTCCTAGTAGCCAGAACGCTCTTCTCGGCCTACTATTCAAGGCCGGTTTGCCTAATAAGCCAAGTTTTCCTGAATTAATATATTTTTTCTAATTTTTTTCTTATGAAATGATAAAGCTACCCATTTCATTATGTATGAGGTCAATTTTTTTTTATTAGAGTTAAAAATATCGTAGATATATGACCGAACCTAACCAACCCTACCTAACCTAACCTAACCTATCTTTATAGGTTAGGTTAGGATAGGTAGCGGAAAAAGGTAGGTTAGGTTAGGTAGGTTAGGTTGCCGAAAAACAATTAATTCATGAAAACTTGGCTTATTAGGCAAATCAGGCCTTGCATAGTAGGCTGAGAAGTGCGTTCTGGCTACTAGGTACGACATATACATATATATATATATACATATATATATATATATATATATATATATATATATATATATATATATATATATATATGTCGTACCTAGTAGCCAGAACGCACTTTTTGGCCTACTATACAAGGCCCGATTTGCCTAATAAGCCAAGTTTTCCTGAAATAATGTATTTTCTCTAATTTTTTTTCTTATGAAATGATAAAGCTACTCATTTCATTATGTATGAGGTATTTTTTTTTTTATTGGAGTTAAAATTAACGTAGATATATGACCGAACCTAACCAACCCTACCTAACCTAACCTAACCTATCTTTATAGGTTAGATTAGGTTAGGTGGCCGAAAAAGTTAGGTTAGGTTAGGTTAGGTAGGTTAGGTAATCGAAAAATCATTAATTCATGAAAACTTGGCTTATTAGGCAAATCGGGCCTTGCATAGTAGGCTGAGAAGTGCGTTCTGGCTACTAGGTACGACATATATATATATATATATATATATATATATATATATATATATATGTCGTACCTAGTAGCCAGAACGCACTTCTCAGCCTACAATTCAGGGCCTGATTTGCCTAATAAGCCAAGTTTTCCTGAATTAATATATTTTCTCAAATTTTTTTCTTATGAAATGATAAAGCTACCCATTTCATTATGTATGAGGTCAATTTTATTTTATTGGAGTTAAAATTAACGTAGATATATGACCGAACCTAACCAACCCTACCTAACCTAACCTAACCTATCTTTATAGGTTAGGTTAGGTTAGGTAGCCTAAAAAGTTAGGTTAGGTTAGGTTAGGTAGGTTAGGTAGTCGAAAAACAATTAATTCATGAAAACTTGTCTTATTAGGCAAATCGGGCCTTGCATAGTAGGCTGAGAAGTGAGTTCTGGCTACTAGGTACGACATATATATATATATATATATATATATATATATATATATATATATATATATATATATATTTATATATATATATTTTTTTAATATGTTATATTTATAAATATATATGTATATTTAAATATTGATATATACCTGTGGGTCCAGGAGGCCATCTGTGTCCCCTCAGTTGGTCTCCCTTATCACAGTTTGTGTCTATGGATGTGTGTCTGTGTGTGAGTGTGTTTATCCCTGTGAGTGTCCGGGTGAGTGTGAGTGCCCCTGTGAGTGTCCGTGTGCGTGTGTGTCCGGTTATACCTGTGGATCCACGAGGCCATCTGTGTCCCCTCAGATGGTCTCCCTTATCACAGTCTATGGGTGTGTGTGTGTGAGTATGAGTGTCCCTATGAGTGTTCGGGTGAGGGTGTGTGTGTGAGTGTCCGGGTTTATGTGAGGTTTGGTTCCAGGAAACATCCTCCCCCCCCCCCCCCTCCCCATATCTCCTCCCTATTCCCACCGTGAGTTCGAATCCCAGGTGATTAGACCTGCCCTAGGTCAATGGATCCAAGGTATCCATCCGTGGGCCCAACGGATTTCACCCCTTCCCCACTTTCCAAGGGCCAGGTCAATTCCAGCTATCCAGGGAACCTGTCGAAACAGAGGCAGCTACAGGAGGGGACACACAAATATTTGTGCCCTGCAGTTACACACCCGTTCCGACAGGCTCGATCGCAATCTATGCAGATGAGAACACGTTCTCTTCCGACTAGACTACGCTGGAGTCGCTGTATGTGTCAAATTTGGATCCTTTATTTATAGTTAGTATTTTTGGTGTATTAATTGATTTGTTTTAATTTTTTAATGATTTAGGTAGAGTGATTTAAGGGGTTGGGAGGGGGCGGGTTGCGTGTGTAGTGGATTGTACGAGAACGTGGTTGGTTAGTATTTATCTAGTTGTGTTCACCTTTTTGTGCTTGCGAGGGTTGAGCTCTACTCTTTCGGCCCGCCTCTCAACTGTCAATCAATCAATTATTAATAACTAATAAAAAAAATCCACACACACAGACACACACACCCAGGAAGCAGCCCGTAACAGCTGACTAACGCCCAGGTACATATTTACTGCTAGGTAATAGAGGGCATCAGAATAATAGAAACTCTGCTGATTTCCGTTTGTGCCATCACCGGGGGATCGAATGAGCAAGGGTTACGAGTCGAGAGCGACGTCCACTCAGCTCTAAAGCCCCCTAGTTTGTGTATTGGTGCAAAAGATAATTTGGCAGAGGTTAAGGGAAAGGAATGATGTTTGGTGGCCTTGAAAGCTTTGGAAGGGAGGGGGTTGCCAGTTATGAAATAAAATTGTTATTTTTTTAAGATATGATATATATGCAAAAGACGTTGCGAGATATAGTAAGAAAAGTGTTTCTGACTGAGGTTAGGTACTGTGTGATTGACTTGTACGTGGGGAAAAAGAATACTTATTAGAAAATTAGATAATCTTTAGAAATATTTCTTTGCAAATTAATGTGTAAAAGTCTATGGTTATCGTACCTTAAACAAACACACGTGAGCACAGTTAGTCCACGGGATTCAGAGTGAGAGTGAACAGCGTAATAGTAACAAAAAATGTGACAATGAGGGGAAACTATGTCATTCAAACGTTAACCATATAAATTACTGTAACACTAACCGAGCGTCCACATACATATTCCAATCAATTTATGATAACCATTTTAGGGTTGGTTAGAATCGGTTATATATCTACGTTAGTTTTTGACTCAAATGAAAAGAACTTAACTCATACATAAAGAAATGGATAGTTTTATCATTTCATAAGAAAATTACTTGAAAAACTAATAAATTCAGGAAAACTTTGCTTATTAGGCAAATCGTGCCTTGCATACTAGGCCAGGAAGTACGCTCTGTCTACTAGGTACGATATATATATATATATATATATATATATATATATATATATATATATATATATATATATATATATATATATATATATGTCGTTCCTAGTAGCCAGAACGCACTTCTCGGCCTACTATTCAAGGCCCGATTTGCCTAATAAGCCAAGTTTTCCTGAATTAATATATTTTTTCTAATTTTTTTCTTATGAAATGATAAAGCTACCCATTTCATTATGTATGAGGTCAATTTTTTTTTATTAGAGTTAAAAATATCGTAGATATATGACCGAACCTAACCAACCCTACCTAACCTAACCTAACCTATCTTTATAGGTTAGGTTAGGATAGGTAGCGGAAAAAGGTAGGTTAGGTTAGGTAGGTTAGGTTGCCGAAAAACAATTAATTCATGAAAACTTGGCTTATTAGGCAAATCAGGCCTTGCATAGTAGGCTGAGAAGTGCGTTCTGGCTACTAGGTACGACATATACATATATATATATATATATATATATATATATATATATATATATATATATATATATATATATATATATATATATATATATATATATATATATATATATATATATATATTTATGTCGTACCTAGTAGCCAGAACTCACTTCTCAGCCTACTATTCATGGCCCGATTTGCCTAATAAGCCAAGTTTTCCTGAATTAATATATTTACTATAATTTTTTTCTTATGAAATGATAAAGCAACCCTTTTCTCTATGTATGAGGTCAATTTTTTTTATTGGAGTTAAAATTAACGTAGATATATGACCGAACCTAACCAACCCTACCTAACCTAACCTAACCTATATTTATAGGTAAGGTTAGGTTAGGTAGCCAAAAAAAGCTAGGTTAGGTTAGGTTAGGTAGGTTAGGTAGACGAAAAATCATTAATTCATGAAAACTTGGCTTATTAGGCAAATCGGGCCTTGAATAGTAGGCTGAGAAGTGCGTTCTGGCTATTAGGTACGACATTTATATATATATATATTTTTTAATATGTTATATTTATAAATATATATGTATATTTAAATATTGATATATACCTGTGGGTCCAGGAGGCCATCTGTGTCCCCTCAGTTGGTCTCCCTTATCAGGGAGTGAAATGGCCCGGAAAGTAGAGTTGGAAATTCTGTTGGACGACATATTCGACCTCGAGACACAAAAGAAGGTCACTACCAAAGATACCTTACAAGCAGAACTTATTGCAGAAGGAGGAAAGAATCGAGGCAACTACAGAAGCACCATACTGTCCCCCGAGCTTAGAGCGGCAGCTAAAAGCCTTCGTGAGAACAAGGAGATAGTTGTCAGGAGAGGTGACAAGTCGCCAATATATGTCATTCTTAAAAAAGACGAATATCTGGCGAAAATGAACATCATACTCTCTGACCAAATTAAGTTCCAAAGGGTAACGAAGGACACTACAGCCGAATTAAAAGCAAAGGTCAACAAACTGATCGAAACTGTGAACGCCAAGAAATCCGGACTCCACCTGCCAAAGATCATTGGGGAATATAAACCTGGATATGCGTATGGAAATGTCAAGACGCACAAGCCTGGAAACCCACTTCGGCCAATCATTAGCCAGATACCCACACCCACGTACAGATTGGCGAAGCGACTCAACGGCCTGCTGACTCCTTATGTTCCTTGCGCCTTCAGCCTGAAGTCTCCAAAGGAATTTGTGGACTTACTGCGGGGCGCACGGGCCACAGGGATAAGAGCCTCGTTGGACGTAGAATCGCTGTTTACCAACGTACCTGTGGACGAGACAATCGGAATGATAGCCGACAGAGTGTATCGTGATCCAGCCTGTACTCCTCTTGACATGCCAGAAAGTATTCTGAGGAAACTACTCCAAGCTTGTACTAAAGAGGCACCCTTCTTGAGCCCGGATGGGCACATGTATAAGCAAGTAGATGGGGTCGCCATGGGTTCTCCCCTAGGTGTCCTGTTTGCAAACTTCTACATGGGTACCATCGAGCAAAAAGTCTTAGTCGACATGAACTTGAAACCGGCCATATACTGCAGGTATGTTGACGACATTTTTACACAGGTACCTGATGTCAGACATCTGCAGGAGCTGAAGGAGGCATTTGAGCAGAGTTCCGTGCTGCGTTTCACTTACGAGACGGAAAAGGATGGGAAGCTGCCTTTTCTAGATGTAACAGTCATGGAAAAGGGCGGAGGTTTCCACACTGCAGTCTACACAAAGGAAACAAACATAGGAATGTGCCTAAATGCCAACAGCGACTGCCCTGACAGGTACAAGAGGAGTGTTGTTAACGCATACGTCGACCGTGCTCTCAGCCACAGCTCAGAATGGAAGCAAGTCGACGAAGAACTCTGTAGGGTAAGGCAGGTCCTAGTCAATAACGGCTTCTCCAATGGTTTCATCGAAGACATCATAAGAAGGAAAGTGAAAAGCCATGCAACCTCCGAAGAGACAACTAACACAACACCTATACCCCCTATTAGACTATTTTACAGGAACTTCTTTTCCACAGCTCATAAAACAGAGGAAAGGGTCCTGAAAGATATTGTTAATAGAAACGTTATCCCTACAGACAAAAATCAGAGGATACAACTGACGATTTACTATAAAACCAGAAAAACGGCCAGCCTACTCATGAGAAACTCTCCAGACACAAAACAGAACGCTTTAAAAGAGACTAACGTCGTCTATGCCTTCAAATGGCCACTTGGGGACTGTAAGCTCCAAAAAACCCAGTATATAGGCAAGACAACAACATCTCTTTCTAGGCGTTTAACGATGCATAAACAACAGGGCTCCATTAAGGAACATATAATCTCTTCCCATAACCAAACCATCGCCAGAGAAATCCTAGTAAACAACACAGAAATCATCGATAGATACAGCGATAGCAGGCGGCTTGACGTTTGCGAGGCACTACACATCAAGAAGTCAACACCAGCAATCAACAGCCAATTATTGCACAACTATATTCTACCCACCTCAAGACTCCGCTCCAATATAGAAGCATCAAGAAATATGGACCAATAGGCTTTCTACAAACACTTCTATTCAATACCCATTGTTTCTGTTCTGTCTTGTGTTGATACTTTTAATACCCTATTAATATCCTCTAGTGTTCTGTCTTGTGTTAATGCCACATCACCCTTCCCACCTCACTCAAATGTAGATATAAAATCAGGGAAACGCAAGTTCTAATCAGTTGTGTATTTGTGAAGTCTTTGAAAATGTAATAAGTTTTACGAAACGCGCCCGTGTCGCGTCAGACTAGAAATAAAAATGAATTTTGGAGAAGTGATTTTTGATTTACCTCCAACAGTGAAGCGTAATGTACGAAAGATTGAGAAAATTCGTGTTAGAATTATTAATCTTACTTTTTCGGTCATATTTAATAATATATATATATATATATATATATATATATATATATATATATATATATATATATATATATATATATATATATATATATATATATATATATATATATATATATATGTCGTTCCTAGTAGCCAGAACGCACTTCTCGGCCTACTATTCAAGGCCCGATTTGCCTAATAAGCCAAGTTTTCCTGAATTAATATATTTTTTCTAATTTTCTTCTTATGAAATGATAAAGCTACCCATTTCATTATGTATGAGGTCAATTTTTTTTATTAGAGTTAAAAATATCGTAGATATATGACCGAACCTAACCAACCCTACCTAACCTAACCTAACCTATCTTTATAGGTTAGGTTAGGATAGGTAGCGGAAAAAGGTAGGTTAGGTTAGGTAGGTTAGGTTGCCGAAAAACAATTAATTCATGAAAACTTGGCTTATTAGGCAAATCAGGCCTTGCATAGTAGGCTGAGAACTGCGTTCTGGCTACTAGGTACGACATATACATATATATATATATATATATATATATATATATATATATATGTCGTACCTAGTAGCCAGAACGTACTTCTCAGCCTACTATGCAAGGCCCGATTTGCCTAATAAGCCAAGTTTTCATGAATTAATTGTTTTTCGACTACCTAACCTACCTAACCTAACCTAACCTAACTTTTTTGGCTACCTAACCTAACCTAACCTATAAAGATAGGTTAGGTTAGGTTAGGTAGGGTTGGTTAGGTTCGGTCATATATCTACGTTAATTTTAACTCCAATAATAAAAAATTGACCTCATACATAATGAAATGGGTAGCTTTATCATTTAATAAGAAAAAAATTAGAGAAAATATATTAATTCATAAAAACTTGGCTTATTAGGCAAATCAGGCCTTGCATAGTAGGCTCAGAAGTGCGCTCTGGCTACTAGGTACGACATATATATATATATATATATATATATATATATATATATATATATATATATATATATATATATATATATTTATATATATATATTTTTTTTAATATGTTATATTTATAAATATATATGTATATTTAAATATTGATATATACCTGTGGGTCCAGGAGGCCATCTGTGTCCCCTCAGTTGGTCTCCCTTATCACAGTTTGTGTCTATGGATGTGTGTCTGTGTGTGAGTGTGTTTATCCCTGTGAGTGTCCGGGTGAGTGTGAGTGCCCCTGTGAGTGTCCGTGTGCGTGTGTGTCCGGTTATACCTGTGGATCCACGAGGCCATCTGTGTCCCCTCAGATGGTCTCCCTTATCACAGTCTATGGGTGTGTGTTTGTGAGTATGAGTGTCCCTGTGAGTGTTCGGGTGAGGGTGTGTGTGTGAGTGTCCGGGTTTATGTGAGGTTTGGTTCCAGGAAACATCCTTCCCCCCCCCCTCCCCATATCTCCTCCCTTATTCCCACCGAGGGTTCGAGAATCCCAGGTGATTAGACCTGCCCTAGGTCAATGGATCCAAGGTGTCCATCCGTGGGCCCAACGGATTTCACCTCTTCCCCACTTTCCAAGGGCCAGGTCAATTCAAGCTATCCAGGGAACCTGTCGAAACAGAGGCAGCTACAGGAGGGGACACACAAATATTTGTGCCCTGCAGTTAACACACCCGTTTCCGACAGGCTCGATCGCAATCTATGCAGATGAGAACACGTTCTCTTCCGACTAGACTACGCTGGAGTCGCTGTATGTGTCAAATTTGGTCCCTTTATTTATAGTTAGTATTTTTGGTGTATTAATTGATTTGTTTTAATTTTTTAATGATTTAGGTAGAGTGATTTAAGGGGTTGGGAGGGGGCGGGTTGCGTGTGTAGTGGATTGTACGAGAACGTGGTTGGTTAGTATTTATCTAGTTGTGTTCACCTAGTTGTGCTTGCGAGGGTTGAGCTCTACTCTTTCGGCCCGCCTCTCAACTGTCAATCAATCAATTATTAATAACTAATAAAAAAAATCCACACACACAGACACACACACCCAGGAAGCAGCCCGTAACAGCTGACTAACGCCCAGGTACATATTTACTGCTAGGTAATAGAGGGCATCAGAATAATAGAAAACTCTGCTGATTTCCGTTTGTGCCATCACCGGGGGATCGAATGAGCAGGATTACGAGTCGAGAGCGACGTCCACTCAGCTATAAAGCCCCCTAGTTTGTGTATTGATGCAAAAGATAATTTGGCAGAGGTTAAGGGAAAGGAATGATGTTTGGTGGCCTTGAAAGCTTTGGAAGGGAGGGGGTTGCCAGTTATGAAATAAAATTGTTATTTTTTTAAGATATGATATATATGCAAAAGGACGTTGCGAGATATAGTAAGAAAAGTGTTTCTGACTGAGGTTAGGTACTGCGTGATTGAATTGTACGTGGGGGAAAAAGAATACTTATTAGAAAATTAGATAATCTTTAGAAATATTTCTTTGCAAATTAATGTGTAAAAAGCCTATGGTTATCGTACCTTAAACAAACACACGTGAGCACAGTTAGTCACGGGATTCAGAGTGAGAGTGAACAGCGTAATAGTAAACAAAAAATGTGACAATGAGGGGAAACTATGTCATTCAAACGTTAACCATATAAATTACTGTAACACTAACCAAGCGTCCACATACATATTCCAATCAATTTATGATAACCATTTTAGGGTTGGTTAGAATCGGTTATATATCTACGTTAGTTTTTGACTCAAATGAAAAGAACTTAACTCATAAATAATGAAATGGATAGTTTTATCATTTCATAAGAAAAATACTCGAAAAACTAATAAATTCAGGAAAACTTTGCTTATTAGGCAAATCGTGCCTTGCATACTAGGCCAGGAAGTACGCTCTGCCTACTAGGTACGATATATATAATATATATATATATATATATAATATTATATATATATATATATATATATATTATATATATATATTATATATGTATATATTATGTATATATATATATTTATATATATATATATATATATATATATATATATTATATATATATATATATATATATTATATATATATATATATATATATATATATATATATATATATATATTATATATATGTCCTTCCTAGTAGCCAGAACGCACTTCTCGGCCTACTATTCAAGGCCCGATTTGCCTAATAAGCCAAGTTTTCCTGAATTAATATTTTTTTCTAATTTTTTTCTTATGAAATGATAAAGCTACCCATTTCATTATGTATGAGGTCAATTTTTTTTATTAGAGTTAAAAATATCGTAGATATATGACCGAACCTGACCACCCTACCTAACCTAACCTAACCTATCTTTATAGGTTAGGTTAGGATAGGTAGCGGAAAAAGGTAGGTTAGGTTAGGTAGGTTAGGTTGCCGAAAAACAATTAATTCATGAGAACTTGGCTTATTAGGCAAATCAGGCCTTGCATAGTAGGCTGAGAAGTGCGTTCTGGCTACTAGGTACGACATATACATATATATATATATATATATATATATATATAGATATATATATATATATATATATATATATATATATATTATATAATATTATATTATATATCTTTGGACAACACCCACCAGTGGGACTCGAACCCAGAAAGCACAACTACCTTCCAGTAGCTGGCATAACTAGTATGCTTTAACCCACTACGCCATCAGACCTTACAAAAGAAGTAATAGTTCGAGATATATATATATCTCAAACATCTCTACCTCCCGAAGGCACCAGATGAGTGAGGGGTCAGTCTGCAATTTTCGTCAAGCCACTGTCAATGTGAGAGAACTCGTGTCCAGCTTATAAGCCTATACTTGCATAAACCACAAGTGAAGATAAACAATCTTTGGACAACACCCACCAGTGGGACTCGAACCCAGAAAGCACAACTACCTTCCAGTAGCTGGCATAACTAGTATGCTTTAACCCACTACGCCATCAGACCTTACAAAAGAAGTAGATAGTTCGAGATATATATATATCTCAAACATCTCTACCTCCCAAAGGCACCAGATGAGTGAGGGGTCAGTCTGCAATTTTCGTCAAGCCACTGTCAATGTGAGAGAACTCGTGTCCAGCTTATAAGCCTATACTTGCATAAACCACAAGTGAAGATAAACAATCTTTGGACAACACCCACCAGTGGGACTCGAACCCAGAAAGCACAACTACCTTCCAGTAGCTGGCATAACTAGTATGCTTTAACCCACTACGCCATCAGACCTTACAAAAGAAGTAGATATCTCACATTGACAGTGGCTTGACGAAATTGCAGACTGACCCCTCACTCATCTGGTGCCTTCGGGAGGTAGAGATGTTTTATATATATATCTCGAACTATCTACTTCTTTTGTAAGGTCTGATGGCGTAGTGGGTTAAAGCATACTATTATGCCAGCTACTGGAAGGTAGTTGTGCTTTCTGGGTTCGAGTCCCACTGGTGGGTGTTGTCCAAGATTGTTTATCTTCACTTGTGGTTTATGCAAGTATAGGCTTATAAGCTGGACACGAGTTCTCTCACATTGACAGTGGCTTGACGAAAATTGCAGACTGACCCCTCACTCATCTGGTGCCTTCGGGAGGTAGAGATGTTTGAGATATATATATATCTCGAACTATCTACTTCTTTTGTAAGGTCTGATGGCGTAGTGGGTTAAAGCATACTAGTTATGCCAGCTACTGGAAGGTAGTTGTGCTTTCTGGTTCGAGTCCCACTGGTGGGTGTTGTCCAAAGATTGTTTATCTTCACTTGTGGTTTATGCAAGTATAGGCTTATAAGCTGGACACGAGTTCTCTCACATTGACAGTGGCTTGACGAAAATTGCAGACTGACCCCTCACTCATCTGGTGCCTTCGGGAGGTAGAGATGTTTGAGATATATATATATCTCGAACTATCTACTTCTTTTGTAAGGTCTGATGGCGTAGTGGGTTTAAAGCATACTAGTTATGCCAGCTACTGGAAGGTAGTTGTGCTTTCTGGGTTCGAGTCCACTGGTGGTGTTGTCCAAAGATTGTTTATCTTCACTTGTGGTTTATGCAAGTATAGGCTTATAAGCTGGACACGAGTTCTCTCACATTGACAGTGGCTTGACGAAAATTGCAGACTGACCCCTCACTCATCTGGTGCCTTCGGGAGGTAGAGATGTTTTGAGATATATATATATCTCGAACTATCTACTTCTTTTGTAAGGTCTGATGGCGTAGTGGGTTAAAGCATACTAGTTATGCCAGCTACTGGAAGGTAGTTGTGCTTTCTGGGTCCGAGTCCCACTGGTGGGTGTTGTCCAAAGATTGTTTATCTTCACTTGTGGTTTATGCAAGTATAGGCTTATAAGCTGGACACGAGTTCTCTCACATTGACAGTGGCTTGACGAAAATTGCAGACTGACCCCTCACTCATCTGGTGCCTTCGGGAGGTAGATATGTTTGAGATATATATATATCTCGAACTATCTACTTCCTTTGTAAGTCTGATGGCGTAGTGGGTTAAAGCATACTAGTTATGCCAGCTACTGGAAGTAGTTGTGCTTTCTGGGTTCGAGTCCCACTGGTGGGTGTTGTCCAAAGATTGTTTATCTTCACTTGTGGTTTATGCAAGTATAGGCTTATAAGCTGGACACGAGTTCTCTCACATTGACAGTGGCTTGACGAAAATTGCAGACTGACCCCTCACTCATCTGGTGCCTTCGGGAGGTAGAGATGTTTGAGATATATATATATCTCGAACTATCTACTTCTTTTGTAAGGTCTGATGGCGTAGTGGGTTAAAGCATACTAGTTATGCCAGCTACTGGAAGGTAGTTGTGCTTTCTGGGTTCGAGTCCCACTGGTGGGTGTGTTGTCCAAAGATTGTTTTATCTTCACTTGTGGTTTATGCAAGTATAGGCTTATAAGCTGGACACGAGTTCTCTCACATTGACAGTGGCTTGATGAAAATTGCAGACTGACCCCTCACTCATCTGGTGCCTTCGGAGGTAGAGATGTTTGAGATATATTATATCTCGAACTATCTACTTCTTTTGTAAGGTCTGATGGCGTAGTGGGTTAAAGCATACTAGTTATGCCAGCTACTGGAAGGTAGTTGTGCTTTCTGGGTTCGAGTCCCACTGGTGGGTGTTGTCCAAAGATTGTTTATCTTCACTTGTGGTTTATGCAAGTATAGGCTTATAAGCTGGACACGAGTTCTCTCACATTGACAGTGGCTTGACGAAAATTGCAGACTGACCCCTCACTCATCTGGTGCCTTCGGGAGGTAGAGATGTTTGAGATATATATATATCTCGAACTATCTACTTCTTTTGTAAGGTCTGATGGCGTAGTGGGTTAAAGCATACTAGTTATGCCAGCTACTGGAAGGTAGTTGTGCTTTCTGGGTTCGAGTCCCACTGGTGGGTGTTGTCCAAAGATTGTTTATCTTCACTTGTGGTTTATGCAAGTATAGTCTTATAAGCTGGACACGAGTTCTCTCACATTGACAGTGGCTTGACGAAAATTGCAGACTGACCCCTCACTCATCTGGTGCCTTCGGGAGGTAGAGATGTTTGAGATATATATATATCTCGAACTATCTACTTCTTTTGTAAGGTCTGATGGCGTAGTGGGTTAAAGCATACTAGTTATGCCAGCTACTGGAAGGTAGTTGTGCTTTGCTGGGTTCGAGTCCCACTGGTGGGTGTTGTCCAAAGATTGTTTATCTTCACTTGTGGTTTATGCAAGTATAGGCTTATAAGCTGGACACGAGTTCTCTCACATTGACAGTGGCTTGACGAAAATTGCAGACTGACCCCTCACTCATCTGGTGCCTTCGGGAGGTAGAGATGTTTGAGATATATATATATCTCGAACTATCTACTTCTTTTGTAAGGTCTGATGGCGTAGTGGGTTAAAGCATACTAGTTATGCCAGCTACTGGAAGGTAGTTGTGCTTTCTGGGTTCGAGTCCCACTGGTGGGTGTTGTCCAAAGATTGTTTATCTTCACTTGTGGTTTATGCAAGTATAGGCTTATAAGCTGGACACGAGTTCTCTCACATTGACAGTGGCTTGACGAAAATTGCAGACTGACCCCTCACTCATCTGGTGCCTTCGGGAGGTAGAGATGTTTGAGATATATATATATCTCGAACTATCTACTTCTTTTGTAAGGTCTGATGGCGTAGTGGGTTAAAGCATACTAGTTATGCCAGCTACTGGAAGGTAGTTGTGCTTTCTGGGTTCGAGTCCCACTGGTGGGTGTTGTCCAAAGATTGTTTATCTTCACTTGTGGTTTATGCAAGTATAGGCTTATAAGCTGGACACGAGTTCTCTCACATTGACAGTGGCTTGACGAAAATTGCAGACTGACCCCCTCATCTGGTGCCTTCGGGAGGTAGAGATGTTTGAGATATATATATATCTCGAACTATCTACTTCTTTTGTAAGGTCTGATGGCGTAGTGGGTTAAAGCATACTAGTTATGCCAGCTACTGGAAGGTAGTTGTGCTTTCTGGGTTCGAGTCCCACTGGTGGGTGTTGTCCAAAGATTGTTTATCTTCACTTGTGGTTTATGCAAGTATAGGCTTATAAGCTTTACACGAGTTCTCTCACATTGACAGTGGCTTGACGAAAATTGCAGACTGACCCCTCACTCATCTGGTGCCTTCGGGAGGTAGAGATGTTTGAGATATATATATATCTCGAACTATCTACTTCTTTTGTAAGGTCTGATGGCGTAGTGGGTTAAAGCATACTAGTTATGCCAGCTACTGGAAGGTAGTTGTGCTTTCTGGGTTCGAGTCCCACTGGTGGGTGTTGTCCAAAGATTGTTTATCTTCACTTGTGGTTTATGCAAGTATAGGCTTATAAGCTGGACACGAGTTCTCTCACATTGACAGTGGCTTGACGAAAATTGCAGACTGACCCCTCACTCATCTGGTGCCTTCGGGAGGTAGAGATGTTTGAGATATATATATATCTCGAACTATCTACTTCTTTTGTAAGGTCTGATGGCGTAGTGGGTTAAAGCATACTAGTTATGCCAGCTACTGGAAGGTAGTTGTGCTTTCTGGGTTCGAGTCCCACTGGTGGGTGTTGTCCAAAGATTGTTTATCTTCACTTGTGGTTTATGCAAGTATAGGCTTATAAGCTGGACACGAGTTCTCTCACATTGACAGTGGCTTGACGAAAATTGCAGACTGACCCCTCACTCATCTGGTGCCTTCGGGAGGTAGAGATGTTTGAGATATATATATATCTCGAACTATCTACTTCTTTTGTAAGGTCTGATGGCGTAGTGGGTTAAAGCATACTAGTTATGCCAGCTACTGGAAGGTAGTTGTGCTTTCTGGGTTCGAGTCCCACTGGTGGGTGTTGTCCAAAGATTGTTTATCTTCACTTGTGGTTTATGCAAGTATAGGCTTATAAGCTGGACACGAGTTTCTCACATTGACAGTGGCTTGACGAAAATTGCAGACTGACCCCTCACTCATCTGGTGCCTTCGGGAGGTAGAGATGTTTGAGATATATATATATCTCGAACTATCTACTTCTTTTGTAAGGTCTGATGGCGTAGTGGGTTAAAGCATACTAGTTATGCCAGCTACTGGAAGGTAGTTGTGCTTTCTGGGTTCGAGTCCCACTGGTGGGTGTTGTCCAAAGATTGTTTATCTTCACTTGTGGTTTATGCAAGTATAGGCTTATAAGCTGGACACGAGTTCTCTCACATTGACAGTGGCTTGACGAAAATTGCAGACTGACCCCTCACTCATCTGGTGCCTTCGGGAGGTAGAGATGTTTGAGATATATATATATCTCGAACTATCTACTTCTTTTGTAAGGTCTGATGGCGTAGTGGGTTAAAGCATACTAGTTATGCCAGCTACTGGAAGGTAGTTGTGCTTTCTGGGTCCGAGTCCCACTGGTGGGTGTTGTCCAAAGATTGTTTATCTTCACTTGTGGTTTATGCAAGTATAGGCTTATAAGCTGGACACGAGTTCTCTCACATTGACAGTGGCTTGACGAAAATTGCAGACTGACCCCTCACTCATCTGGTGCCTTCGGGAGGTAGAGATGTTTGAGATATATATATATCTCGAACTATCTACTTCCTTTGTAAGGTCTGATGGCGTAGTGGGTTAAAGCATACTAGTTATGCCAGCTACTGGAAGGTAGTTGTGCTTTCTGGGTTCGAGTCCCACTGGTGGGTGTTGTCCAAAGATTGTTTATCTTCACTTGTGGTTTATGCAAGTATAGGCTTATAAGCTGGACACGAGTTCTCTCACATTGACAGTGGCTTGACGAAAATTGCAGACTGACCCCTCACTCATCTGGTGCCTTCGGGAGGTAGAGATGTTTGAGATATATATATATCTCGAACTATCTACTTCTTTTGTAAGGTCTGATGGCGTAGTGGGTTAAAGCATACTAGTTATGCCAGCTACTGGAAGGTAGTTGTGCTTTCTGGGTTCGAGTCCCACTGGTGGGTGTTGTCCAAAGATTGTTTATCTTCACTTGTGGTTTATGCAAGTATAGGCTTATAAGCTGGACACGAGTTCTCTCACATTGACAGTGGCTTGATGAAAATTGCAGACTGACCCCTCACTCATCTGGTGCCTTCGGGAGGTAGAGATGTTTGAGATATATATATCTCGAACTATCTACTTCTTTTGTAAGGTCTGATGGCGTAGTGGGTTAAAGCATACTAGTTATGCCAGCTACTGGAAGGTAGTTGTGCTTTCTGGGTTCGAGTCCCACTGGTGGGTGTTGTCCAAAGATTGTTTATCTTCACTTGTGGTTTATGCAAGTATAGGCTTATAAGCTGGACACGAGTTCTCTCACATTGACAGTGGCTTGACGAAAATTGCAGACTGACCCCTCACTCATCTGGTGCCTTCGGGAGGTAGAGATGTTTGAGATATATATATCTCGAACTATCTACTTCTTTTGTAAGGTCTGATGGCGTAGTGGGTTAAAGCATACTAGTTATGCCAGCTACTGGAAGGTAGTTGTGCTTTCTGGGTTCGAGTCCCACTGGTGGGTGTTGTCCAAAGATTGTTTATCTTCACTTGTGGTTTATGCAAGTATAGTCTTATAAGCTGGACACGAGTTCTCTCACATTGACAGTGGCTTGACGAAAATTGCAGACTGACCCCTCACTCATCTGGTGCCTTCGGGAGGTAGAGATGTTTGAGATATATATATATCTCGAACTATCTACTTCTTTTGTAAGGTCTGATGGCGTAGTGGGTTAAAGCATACTAGTTATGCCAGCTACTGGAAGGTAGTTGTGCTTTGCTGGGTTCGAGTCCCACTGGTGGGTGTTGTCCAAAGATTGTTTATCTTCACTTGTGGTTTATGCAAGTATAGGCTTATAAGCTGGACACGAGTTCTCTCACATTGACAGTGGCTTGACGAAAATTGCAGACTGACCCCTCACTCATCTGGTGCCTTCGGGAGGTAGAGATGTTTGAGATATATATATCTCGAACTATCTACTTCTTTTGTAAGGTCTGATGGCGTAGTGGGTTAAAGCATACTAGTTATGCCAGCTACTGGAAGGTAGTTGTGCTTTCTGGGTTCGAGTCCCACTGGTGGGTGTTGTCCAAAGATTGTTTATCTTCACTTGTGGTTTATGCAAGTATAGGCTTATAAGCTGGACACGAGTTCTCTCACATTGACAGTGGCTTGACGAAAATTGCAGACTGACCCCTCACTCATCTGGTGCCTTCGGGAGGTAGAGATGTTTGAGATATATATATCTCGAACTATCTACTTCTTTTGTAAGGTCTGATGGCGTAGTGGGTTAAAGCATACTAGTTATGCCAGCTACTGGAAGGTAGTTGTGCTTTCTGGGTTCGAGTCCCACTGGTGGGTGTTGTCCAAAGATTGTTTATCTTCACTTGTGGTTTATGCAAGTATAGGCTTATAAGCTGGACACGAGTTCTCTCACATTGACAGTGGCTTGACGAAAATTGCAGACTGACCCCTCACTCATCTGGTGCCTTCGGGAGGTAGAGATGTTTGAGATATATATATATCTCGAACTATCTACTTCTTTTGTAAGGTCTGATGGCGTAGTGGGTTAAAGCATACTAGTTATGCCAGCTACTGGAAGGTAGTTGTGCTTTCTGGGTTCGAGTCCCACTGGTGGGTGTTGTCCAAAGATTGTTTATCTTCACTTGTGGTTTATGCAAGTATAGGCTTATAAGCTTTACACGAGTTCTCTCACATTGACAGTGGCTTGACGAAAATTGCAGACTGACCCCTCACTCATCTGGTGCCTTCGGGAGGTAGAGATGTTTGAGATATATATATATCTCGAACTATCTACTTCTTTTGTAAGGTCTGATGGCGTAGTGGGTTAAAGCATACTAGTTATGCCAGCTACTGGAAGGTAGTTGTGCTTTCTGGGTTCGAGTCCCACTGGTGGGTGTTGTCCAAAGATTGTTTATCTTCACTTGTGGTTTATGCAAGTATAGGCTTATAAGCTGGACACGAGTTCTCTCACATTGACAGTGGCTTGACGAAAATTGCAGACTGACCCCTCACTCATCTGGTGCCTTCGGGAGGTAGAGATGTTTGAGATATATATATATCTCGAACTATCTACTTCTTTTGTAAGGTCTGATGGCGTAGTGGGTTAAAGCATACTAGTTATGCCAGCTACTGGAAGGTAGTTGTGCTTTCTGGGTTCGAGTCCCACTGGTGGGTGTTGTCCAAAGATTGTTTATCTTCACTTGTGGTTTATGCAAGTATAGGCTTATAAGCTGGACACGAGTTCTCTCACATTGACAGTGGCTTGACGAAAATTGCAGACTGACCCCTCACTCATCTGGTGCCTTCGGGAGGTAGAGATGTTTGAGATATATATATATCTCGAACTATCTACTTCTTTTGTAAGGTCTGATGGCGTAGTGGGTTAAAGCATACTAGTTATGCCAGCTACTGGAAGGTAGTTGTGCTTTCTGGGTTCGAGTCCCACTGGTGGGTGTTGTCCAAAGATTGTTTATCTTCACTTGTGGTTTATGCAAGTATAGGCTTATAAGCTGGACACGAGTTCTCTCACATTGACAGTGGCTTGACGAAAATTGCAGACTGACCCCTCACTCATCTGGTGCCTTCGGGAGTAGAGATGTTTGAGATATATATATATCTCGAACTATCTACTTCTTTTGTAAGGTCTGATGGCGTAGTGGGTTAAAGCATACTAGTTATGCCAGCTACTGGAAGGTAGTTGTGCTTTCTGGGTTCGAGTCCCACTGGTGGGTGTTGTCCAAAGATTGTTTATCTTCACTTGTGGTTTATGCAAGTATAGGCATATATATATATATATATATATAATATATATTATATATATCTATATATATATATATATATATAATATATATATATATATATATATATGTCGTACCTAGTAGCCAGAACTCACTTTTTGGCCTACTATTCAAGGCCCGATTTGCTTAATAAGCCAAGTTTTCCTGAATTAATATATTTTTTCTATTTTTTTTCTATGAAATGATAAAGCTACCCATTTCATTATGTATTAGGTCAATTTTTTTTATTGGAGTTAAAATTAACGTAGATATATGACCGAACCTAACCAACCCTACCTAACCTAACCTAACCTATCTTTATAGGTTAGGTTTGGTTAGGTAGCCGAAAAAGTTAGGTTAGGTTAGGTTAGGTAGGTTAGGTAGTCGAAAAACAATTAATTCATGAAAACTTGGCTTATTAGGCAAATCGGGCCTTGCATAGTAGGCTGAGAAGTGCGTTCTGGCTACTAGGTACGACATATATATATATATATATATATATATATATAATATATATATATATATATATATATATATATATATATATATATATTTATATATATATTTTTTTTAATATGTTATATTATAAATATAATGTATATTTAAATATTGATATATACCTGTGGGTCCAGGAGGCCATCTGTGTCCCCTCAGTTGGTCTCCCTTATCACAGTTTGTGTCTATGGATGTGTGTCTGTGTGTGAGTGTGTTTATCCCTGTGAGTGTCCGGGTGAGTGTGAGTGCCCCTGTGAGTGTCCGTGTGCGTGTGTGTCCGGTTATACCTGTGGATCCACGAGGCCATCTGTGTCCACTCAGATGGTCTCCCTTATCACAGTCTATGGGTGTGTGTGTGTGAGTATGAGTGTCCCTGTGAGTGTTCGGGTGAGGGTGTGTGTGTGAGTGTCCTGGTTTATGTGAGGTTTGGTTCCAGGAAACATCCTCCCCCCCCCCTCCCCATATCTCCTCCCTATTCCCACCGTGGGTTCGAATCCCAGGTGATTAGACCTGCCCTAGGTCAATGGATCCAAGGTATCCATCCGTGGGCCCAACGTATTTCACCCCTTCCCCACTTTCCAAGGGCCAGGTCAATTCCAGCTATCCAGGGAACCTGTCGAAACAGAGGCAGCTACAGGAGGGGACACACAAATATTTGTGCCCTGCAGTTACACACCCGTTCCGACAGGCTCGATCGCAATCTATGCAGATGAGAACACGTTCTCTTCCGACTAGACTACGCTGGAGTCGCTGTATGTGTCAAATTTGGTCCCTTTATTTATAGTTAGTATTTTTGGTGTATTAATTGATTTGTTTTAATTTTTTAATGATTTAGGTAGAGTGATTTAAGGGGTTGGGGGGGGCGGGTTGCGTGTGTAGTGGATTGTACGAGAACGTGGTTGGTTAGTATTTATCTAGTTGTGTTCACCTAGTTGTGCTTGCGAGGGTTGAGCTCTACTCTTTCGGCCCGCCTCTCAACTGTCAATCAATCAATTATTAATAACTAATAAAAAAAATCCACACACACAGACACACACACCCAGGAAGCAGCCCGTAACAGCTGACTAACGCCCAGGTACATATTTACTGCTAGGTAATAGAGGGCATCAGAATAATAGAAACTCTGCTGATTTCCGTTTGTGCCATCACCGGGGGATCGAATGAGCTAGGATTACGAGTCGAGAGCGACGTCCACTCAGCTATAAAGCCCCCTAGTTTGTGTATTGGTGCAAAAGATAATTTGGGAGAGGTTAACGGAAAGGAATGATGTTTGGTGGCCTTGAAAGCTTTGGAAGGGAGGGAGTTGCCAGTTATGAAATAAAATTGTTATTTTTTTAAGATATGATATATATGCAAAAGACGTTGCGAGATATAGTAAGAAAAGTGTTTCTGACTGAGGTTAGGTACGGTGTGATTGACTTGTATGGGAGGAAAAAGAATACTTATTAGAAAATTAGATAATCTTTAGAAATATTTCTTTGCAAATAGTTGCAAATTAATGTGTAAAAAGCCTATGGTTATCGTACCTTAAACAAACACACGTGAGAACAATTAGTCCACGGGATTCAGAGTGAGAGTGAACAGCGTAATAGTAACAAAAAATGTGACAATGAGGGGAAACTATGTCATTCAAACGTTAACCATATATATTACTGTAACACTAACGGAGCGTCCACATACATATTCCAATCAATTCATGATAACCATTTTAGGGTTGGTTAGAATCGGTTATATATCTACGTTAGTTTTTGACTCAAATGAAAAGAACTTAACTCATACATAATGAAATGGATAGTTTTATCATTTCATAAGAAAAATACTCGAAAAACCAATAAATTCAGGAAAACTTTGCTTATTAGGCAAATCGTGCCTTTCATACTAGGCCAGGAAGTACGCTCTGTTTACTAGGTACGATATATATATATATATATATATATATATATATATATATATATATATATATATATATATATATGTCGTACCTAGTAGCCAGAACTCACTTCTCAGCCTACTATTCAAGGCCCGATTTGCCTAATAAGCCAAGTTTTCCTGAATTAATATATTTACTATAATTTTTTTCTTATGAAATGATAAAGCAACCCTTTTCTCTATGTATGAGGTCAATTTTTTTTTATTGGAGTTAAAATTAACGTAGATATATGACCGAACCTAACCAACCCTACCTAACCTAACCTAACCTATATTTATAGGTAAGGTTAGGTTAGGTAGCCAAAAAAAGCTAGGTTAGGTTAGGTTAGGTAGGTTAGGTAGACGAAAAAACATTAATTCATGAAAACTTGGCTTATTAGGCAAATCGGGCCTTGAATAGTAGGCTGAGAAGTGCGTTCTGGCTATTAGGTACGACATATATATATATATATATATATATATATATATATATACGATATATATATATATATATATAATATATATATATATATATATTATATATATATATATATATATCGTATATATATATACATATATATATATATATATATATATATATATATATATATATATATCTATATATATATATCGTATATATTATATATATATATATATTATATATATATATAATATATATATATATATATATATATATATATATGTCGTACCTAGTAGCCAGAACTCACTTTTCAGCCTACAATGCAAGGCCCGATTTGCCTAATAAGCCAAGTTTTCATGAAATAATATATTTTCTCTATTTTTTTTCTTATGAAACGATAAAACAACCCATTTCATTATGTAAGAGGTCAATTTTTTTTTATTGGAGTTAAAATTAACGTAGATATATGACCGAACCTAACCAACCCTACCTAACCTAACCTAACCTATCTTTATAGGTTAGGTTTGGTTAGGTAGCCGAAAAAGTTAGGTTAGGTTAGGTTAGGTAGGTTAGGTAGTCGAAAAGCAATTAATTCATGAAAACTTGGCTTATTAGGCAAATCGGGCCTTGCATAGTAGGCTCAGAAGTGAGTTCTGGCTACTAGGTACGACATATATATATATATATATATATATTAGTATATTTTGGTAGCAGTCTTTCCTGTAGACATATATTATTAAATATGACCGAAAAAGTAAGATTAATAATTCTAACACGAATTATTATTTCCTGAACCTTGCAGGAATTAACCTCACTGAGGACCAAGTCACTCTCCTAAATCTGGGCATAAACTGTCATGTTATGTCCAGACCGAGTGAAATGGCCCGGAAAGTAGAGTTGGAAATTCTGTTGGACGACATATTCGACCTCGAGACACAAAAGAAGGTCACTACCAAAGATACCTTACAAGCAGAACTTATTGCAGAAGGAGGAAAGAATCGAGGCAACTACAGATGCACCATACTGTCCCCCGAGCTTAAAGCGGCAGCTAAAAGCCTTCGTGAGAACAAGGAGATAGTTGTCAGGAGAGGTGACAAGTCGCCAATATATGTCATTCTTAAAAAAGACGAATATCTGGCGAAAATGAACATCATACTCTCTGACCAAACTAAGTTCCAAAGGGTAACGAAGGACACTACAGCCGAATTAAAAGCAAAGGTCAACAAACTGATCGAAACTGTGAACGCCAAGAAATCCGGACTCCACCTGCCAAAGATCATTGGGGAATATAAACCTGGATATGCGTATGGAAATGTCAAGACGCACAAGCCTGAAAACCCACTTCGGCCAATCATTAGCCAGATACCCACACCCACGTACAGACTGGCGAAGCGACTCAATGGCCTGCTGACTCCTTATGTTCCTTGCGCCTTCAGCCTGAAGTCTCCAAAGGAATTTGTGGACTTACTGCGGGGCGCACGGGCCACAGGGATAAGAGCCTCGTTGGACGTAGAATCGCTGTTTACCAACGTACCTGTGGACGAGACAATCGGAATGATAGCCGACAGAGTGTATCGTGATCCAGCCTGTACTCCTCTTGACATGCCAGAAAGTATTCTGAGGAAACTACTCCAAGCTTGTACTAAAGAGGCACCCTTCTTGAGCCCAGATGGGCACATGTATAAGCAAGTAGATGGGGTCGCCATGGGTTCTCCCCTAGGTGTCCTGTTTGCAAACTTCTACATGGGTACCATCGAGCAAAAAGTCTTAGTCGACATGAACTTGAAACCGGCCATATACTGCAGGTATGTTGACGACATTTTTACACAGGTACCTGATGTCAGACATCTGCAGGAGCTGAAGGAGGCATTTGAGCAGAGTTCCGTGCTGCGTTTCACTTACGAGACGGAAAAGGATGGGAAGCTGCCTTTTCTAGATGTAACAGTCATGGAAAAGGGCGGAGGTTTCCACACTGCAGTCTACACAAAGGAAACAAACATAGGAATGTGCCTAAATGCCAACAGCGACTGCCCTGACAGGTACAAGAGGAGTGTTGTTAACGCATACGTCGACCGTGCTCTCAGCCACAGCTCAGAATGGAAGCAAGTCGACGAAGAACTCTGTAGGGTAAGGCAGGTCCTAGTCAATAACGGCTTCTCCAATGGTTTCATCGAAGACATCATAAGAAGGAAAGTGAAAAGCCATGCAACCTCCGAAGAGACAACTAACACAACACCTATACCCCCTATTAGACTATTTTACAGGAACTTCTTTTCCACAGCTCATAAAACGGAGGAAAGGGTCCTGAAAGATATTGTTAATAGAAACGTTATCCCTACAGACAAAAATCAGAGGATACAACTGACGATTTACTATAAAACCAGAAAAACGGCCAGCCTACTCATGAGAAACTCTCCAGACACAAAAACAGAACGCTTTAAAAGAGACTAACGTCGTCTATGCCTTCAAATGCCCACTTGGGGACTGTAAGCTCCAAAAAACCCAGTATATAGGCAAGACAACAACATCTCTTTCTAGGCATTTAACGATGCATAAGCAACAGGGCTCCATTAAGGAACATATAATCTCTTCCCATAACCAAACCATCGCCAGAGAAATCCTAGTAAACAACACAGAAATCATCGATAGATACAGCGATAGCAGGCGGCTTGACGTTTGCGAGGCACTACACATCAAGAAGTCAACACCAGCAATCAACAGCCAATTATTGCACAACTATATTCTACCCACCTCAAGACTCCGCTCCAATATAGAAGCATCAAGAAATATGGACCAATAGGCTTTCTACAAACACTTCTATTCAATACCCATTGTTTCTGTTCTGTCTTGTGTTGATACTTTTAATACCCTATTAATATCCCCTAGTGTTCTGTCTTGTGTTAATGCCACATCACCCTTCCCACCTCACTCAAATGTAGATATAAAATCAGGGAAACGCAAGTTCTAATCAGTTGTGTATTTGTGAAGTCTTTGAAAATGTAATAAGTTTTACGAAACGCGCCCATGTCGCGTCAGACTAGAAATAAAAAATGAATTTTGGAGAAGTGATTTTTGATTTACCTCCAACAGTGAAGCGTAATGTACGAAAGATTGAGAAAATTCGTGTTAGAATTATTAATCATACTTTTTCGGTCATATTTAATAATATATATATATATATATATATATATATATATATATATATATTATATATATATATATTATATATATATATATATATATATATATATATATATATAGCCAGAACGCACTTCTCAGCCTACTATGCAAGGCCCGATTTGCCTAATAAGCCAAGTTTTCATGAATTAATTGGTTTCCGACTACCTAACCTACCTAACCTAACCTAACCTACCTTTTTCTGCTACCTAACCTAACCTAACCTATAAAGATAGGTTAGGTTAGGTTAGGTAGGGTTGGTTAGGTTCGGTCATATATCTACGTTAATTTTAACTCCAATAAAAAAAATTGACCTCATACATAATGAAATGGGTAGCTTTATCATTTCATTAGGAAAAAATTAGAGAAAATATATTAATTCATGAAAACTTGGCTAATTAGGCAAATCGGGCCTTGCATAGTAGGCTGAGAAGTGCGTTCTGGCTATTAGGTACGACATATATATATATATATATATATATATATATATATATATATATATATATATATATATATATACATATATATATATATATATATATATATATATATATATATATATATATATATATATGTCGTACTAGTAGCCAGAACTCACTTCTCAGCCTACTATGCAGCCCGATTTGCCTAATAAGCCAAGTTTTACTGAATTAATATATTTTTCTAATTTTTTTCTTATTAAATGATAAAGCTACCCATTTCATTATGTATGAGGTCAATTTTTTTTTATTAGAGTTAAAATTAACGTAGATATATGACCGAACCTAACCAACCCTACCTAACCTAACCTAACCTATCTTTATAGGTTAGGTTAGGTAGTAGCCGAAAAAGGTTAGGTTAGGTTAGGTAGGTTAGGTTAAAAACATTAATTCATGAAAACTAGGCTTATTAGGCAAATCGGGCCTTGCAGTAGGCTGAGAAGTGAGTTCTGGCTACTAGGTACGACATATATATATATATATATATATATATATATATATATATATATATATATATATATATATATATATATATATATATATATATATATATATATATATATATATTTTTTTAATATGTTATATTTATAAATATATATATATATATTATATATATATATATATTTTTTTTTTTTTTTTTTTTTTTTTTTTTTTTTTTTTTAAACCTAGAAGGGGTACCACCTCTTGTGCAAGTGTAGGGACCCATAGCCTCGGAGAAGAAAATAAAGAGTACTCAGAGAAGACCTTGTGGATCCTCACTGAACACTTTGATATTTTCTTCTCCTACCACCCCTATTCTTTTGTTAAGTGTGTATATTTATCAAACTTTATTTGAAAATGTCATTACAAAAAAAAGTTACAATATTGATTACATGCAGGGTATAAGGCTGCTTGTCACAAGTTGAAAAGCTCCTCCAGCTCCTCAGATGGCGGGCAGGAACCGTGGATGCAGTGAGCATTTCCTCTCTGGATGGCCACACTAAGGCGCTGAAAAAGAAAACTGGCAGCTCTAGGGTCTCTAGTTGTTTCGATTAGCTTAGACCCCAACTCCTTCAAAAAGCTAGCAGCACTTTTACCCCAGGCACCAAGTGTCTCTGAGGCAATGGGGACAAAATTGTAGTGGTGCTCAAGGTCTCTGTATTTACGTGACTTGGCCGCTTCCCGGTGATTGGCAGCTCCTCCTGCTTGTGTAGCACCGAAGTCAACATAGGTATTGGCTAAAGTTGAAACGCAAGTGTAGTCCCACACCAACTGTCTACCATTCTTCCAGGGGTTCACCGTAATTCCGTCTGGGCGACCGACAGGCTCATCAGAGTTGCGGGACATTAGGTAACGGGGCTCTCTCTCTGCTGGACAACCGGCTGTGGTAAGGCTTCTCTTAATAATGTCATTAACCTCGCCGTGTCTTGCATGCCATCCTCCCGTCCTTTGGCAAAGAAGGCCATGCCGTACAAATCTGTCGGCCTCTGCCTCGCCGCAAATACACCTGTATTCGGTGTGGATTGGGGCAGCTAGGCGGAGAGCCACGGCAATTCGGAGGGCCTGCGGTGTGAGACGGGTGCCGGTTGCTGACATTGGGGTTGCTAATAGGAAATCACCTGCATGGGGAGCTGCTACAGCTCTAAGTCGGGCAGTGTCATGTGGTGTTGTCGCAGCTTCTAGCAAAGTTGCAGCTTCTTGATCGGCAATGGGGCGATCCCAGCTGGATTGCTTATGGGCTTCAGAAGGCGGTGGTTGGGGTGCTGGTCCTGCGAGAGAGACCCATTTGGTTGTGCAGTCTGTGAAGCTGGGATCATGCACCCCTTCCTGTTGAACTAGGTGCTCAGGTAGGATTTCCTTCACCAAGTTGTCAGACCCCACTGAAGAGGACAGGAACGCTGGTACAGCAATTTGTGTTGCTGTGCGCACCCCAAGGCCCCCGAGTCTGACAGGAAGGGAGGCCTGTTTCCACTGTGAGTCGCTGAGGGAAAGATTGAGGGCTTTTTCTAGTGTTGATTTCAGCAAGCTGTCATACTCTTCTAATTTAATATTGTTGAAAGATGACGAACATCTTAGAAAGTAGGTCAGCCTGGGGAGGGACAAGCATCTGGTGATGAGGTAAAGTGCATCATGAGCATCGATGTCTTCAATCCTCTCGTTCATCCTCTTCAGGTCAGTGATCTTCTTACCGAGGACCCCGTCGATGGCATTCCTTCCAAGAGGAGCACCTAGGAGTGTGCTGTCCTCAGGGTTGATTGTATGAATGTCAGGCAAAACAACCTTTATTTGCTCTATTATGTGCTGGTTGGTGGAGGTTATTTCGCACTTGGAAGGGTTCAGGGTGAGGCCTAGGCTTGCTCCTTGCTCCTGGATTATTCTTATGTCGTCCAAGAGTGAGGCTGGGGAGCCGGCTAGAGTACCATCGTCCAAAAACCAAATGTTGAGCTCACTGGACAGGTTATCGGTGACTTCCTTGATAACTAGGCAGAACAGAAAAGGAGCAAGGGGGTCACCTTGTTGGACACCTTCTTGTGATTCAATTTCATGTTCCCCAAAAAGCAGAGTTAGATTCTTGCTGTAGCATGAGTTTACAAACGGGTAGAGGGAAGGAAAAAGGCGATGAACTGCACTGAGTACTGCATCCCTTCTAACCAGATTGAAAGCATTTTTGAAGTCCAGCTTTATCAGGGCTTTTTCATTCGTAATGTTGGCAATGTAGGCTCTAGCTGCATGAGCCGCTGCCTCACACCCTTGGGGAATGCCAAACCCAAGCTGTTTTGGCTTCAGCATGTCGGCTGCTGCCTGACTAACTGCTCTAGCAGCAGCCTTAGCGACGAGACGCCGGAGTGAATTGCCCACAGCTATCGGTCTGATTCCTCCATCTTTTTTCCTCAGGGCACAGAGGGTAGCGCCAAAAAAGAGAGGCCGTATGGTCTCTGGTATGTTGCCAGCTAGACATGTGTTGGCGAATCTAGTTAGTTCCACCAGGAGGCCCTGTGCAATGTCTCCCAGTGAGGGTTGAGCATTTGTTTGATGTGGTTGGGTCTTAGTCCTGTGAATCCACCTGCTGATCCTGGTGGGAAGGATAAAGCTGCTTTATGCACCATGGATTCGAGCACACACAGGGGTTCTGCTCTGGTGACACCGACTAGGGGAACACTGTCGTCACGAGGAGCTCTGGGTGGGTGTTTTTCCCTCAGGGCTTGTGCTGTATCGGCATCCCTGGTGGCAACTGTGTCTTCACTGGTGATGACTCTGATCGCCCCTATTGTGTTGCCTTCTTCTATTTTCTTGCTGACTGTTGCTCTGATTTTGGATGCCTCGGTTCTGCTGTTGATACCTTTCCTGCGCTGGGTGTTTTTGGCACGGGTGGGGAGGGGTGCCTGGTTGTCCTCTCTAGGAAAACTATTTATAGCCATAATGACCGACGAAGGTAGTGATTTGTCTCTCCTTGCAGGGACAGCTAGGCATATGTTACCAAACAGGAGAAGGTTGTGCCATGCTTGGATAGTTCCGGGGGAGTCATTGACCTTTTTCAAGAGGCTGGATAGTTTGGCTGCTGCCTGGGGCCGGGCAGCTTTAGGGATGTGCTGCAAGGTTCCAACCGATGTTGCTTTGATGGCTTCTAGTAGATTATCAGTCGAAATGAAGCTGTTGGAGGTGTTTTCCCTGACTGCTGGAGTGGGGCCTTGATTGATACCCTCCTTGGGAGGGCGCCACATACCCGGACAATCGGTTCCGTTGTGAGCATGCTTGCACACATCTCCGTTACGCTTGAGTCTCCACACCTTGTCACATACTTGGCATGTGCCATACCTGTCGTCGATTGATGGCTCCTCTTGGCTGAGAGAAGCCTGGCTGTCAGTCGTGACCTGCGACATCGGCGGGCGCTGGGCGGGCGCTGGGCGGGCGCTGGGCGGGCGCTGGGCGGGCGCTGGGCGGGCGCTGGGCGGGCGCTGGGCGGGCGCTGGGCGGGCGCTGGGCGGGTGCTGGGCGGGCGCTGGGCGGGCTCAGGGTGGGCGCTGGGCGGGCTCAGGGTGGGCGTTGGGCGGGCTCAGGGTGGGCGCTGGGGGCTCAGGGTGGGCGCTGGGCGGAAGTAGCGTGAGGGGGTGGACACAGGGAGGTAGCGGTCGCGGTTGGGGGTGGGGCAGGGGGAGAGGGTGACTCTTGGGTTGGGTGACGGTACACACTAGCGGGTATGGGAGTGGGGGGGGGGTCAGAGGGGTGACACTAACACGTTTGTATAATCTCGTGATATATCACTGCACAATATAAACTGGTTCACTGTGGACTCGATGCACTTAAAACACGATACCAGTTTCCCGAGAGCCGAGGTATCTATTTTTCAGGGATATTTTCATAAACACTTACACACTGGTCACCCCCCTCGACTGACCGCACAACAACACCCCATCCCCCCACCCCCCACCCCCGCCACCATAACCGAGGGAGCCCCTAAGGGCGCCCTTGTTGGCCCTCACTTCAGTTCAAACGATTCCACACTGCCAATCCACTTGTTTGATTGTTTTTGCTTGCGATAGTTCACCCTGGACACTTCCCGCCACTCTCACACCTTCCCAGGATGTTCACACTGCACACTGTTGAGTCTTGGCCCGGTGAGGTCAGGATGTCACAAGATAATGGCACATGGCTGGCAGAGCCTCCTCCCAGCGTTCGTTCCCTGTCCGTCTACAGAGAATAAATATATATGTATATTTAAATATTGATATATACCTGTGGGTCCAGGAGGCCATCTGTGTCCCCTCAGTTGGTCTCCCTTATCACAGTTTGTGTCTATGGATATGTGTCTGTGTGTGAGTGTGTTTATTCCTGTGAGTGTCTGGGTGAGTGTGAGTGTCCCTGTGAGTGTCCGTGTGCGTGTGTCCGGTTATACCTGTGGATCCACGAGGCCATCTGTGTCCCCTCAGATGGTCTCCCTTATCACAGTCTATGGGTGTGTGTGAGTATGAGTGTCCCTGTGAGTGTTCGGGTGAGGGTGTGTGTGTGAGTGTCCGGGTTTATGTGAGGTTTGGTTCCAGGAAACATCCTTCCACCCCCCCCCTCCCCATATCTCCTCCCTTATTCCCACCGTGGGTTCGAATCCCAGGTGATTAGACCAGCCCTAGGTCAATGGATCCAAGGTATCCATCCGTGGGCCCAACGGATTTCACCCCTTCCCCACTTTCCAAGGGCCAGGTCAATTCCAGCTATCCAGGGAACCTGTCGAAACAGAGGCAGCTACAGGAGGGGACACACAATATTTGTGCCCTGCAGTTACACACCCGTTCCGTCAGGCTCGATCCCAATCTATCCAGATGAGAACACGTTCTCTTCCGACTAGACTACGCTGGAGTCGCTGTATGTGTCAAATTGTTCCTTTATTTATAGTTAGTATTTTTGGTGTATGAATTGATTTGTTTTAATTTTTTAATGATTTAGGTAGAGTGATTTAAGGGGTTGGGGGGGGCGGGTTGCGTGTGTAGTGGATTGTACGAGAACGTGGTTGGTTATTATTTATCTAGTTGTGTTCACCTAGTTGTGCTTGCGAGGGTTGAGCTCTACTCTTTCGGCCCGCCTCTCAACTGTCAATCAATCAATTATTAATAACTAATAAAAAAAATCCACACACAGACACACACCCAGGAAGCAGCCCGTAACAGCTGACTAACGCCCAGGTACATATTTACTGCTAGGTAATAGAGGGCATCAGAATAATAGAAACTATGCTGATTTCCGTTTGTGCCATCACCGGGGGATCGAATGAGCTAGGATTACGAGTCGAGAGCGACGTCCACTCAGCTATAAAGCCCCCTAGTTTGTCTATTGGTGCAAAAGATAATTTGGGAGAGTTAAGGGAAAGGAATGATGTTTGGTGGCCTTGAAAGCTTTGGAAGGGAGGGGGTTGAAAGTTATGAAATAAAATTGTTATTTTTTTAAGATATGATATATATGCAAAAGACGTTGCGAGATATAGTAAGAAAAGTGTTTCTGACTGAGGTTAGGTACTGTGTGATTGACTTGTATGTGAGGAAAAAGAATACTTATTAGAAAATTAGATAATCTTTAGAAATATTTCTTTGCAAATAGTTGCAAATTACTGTGTAAAAAGCCTATGGTTATCGTACCTTAAACAAACACACGTGAGCACAATTAGTCCACGGGATTCAGAGTGAGAGTGAACAGCGTAATAGTAACAAAAAATGTGACAATGAGGGGAAACTATGTCATTCAAACGTTAACCATATAAATTACTGTAACACTAACCGAGCGTCCACATACATATTCCAATCAATTTATGATAACCATTTTAGGGTTGGTTAGAATCGGTTATATATCTACGTTAGTTTTTGACTCAAATGAAAAGAACTTAACTCATACATAATGAAATGGATAGTTTTATCATTTCATAAGAAAAATACTCGAAAAACCAATAAATTCAGGAAAACTTTGGTTATTAGGCAAATCGTGCCTTGC